>NC_059275.1:5659984-5779984 GCF_017591435.1 Portunus trituberculatus
CCCAAACACCAGCTTTTGTCGAGTACTATTCCCTTTCCATTTCGAGGACTGTTCAAAACCAAAAACAGGGAGCAAAAAAACCCACATTAAGAAGAATTCATGGCTTCTAACAAAAAAAAATAACATTGGAAATTGGTCAAAAATGTGGGACATCATGTCAAAAATCAAAAATTTTCGTCACAAATCGACTATTTCGTAGGTAACTCAGCTGTAGCTTTATAACTCCCATTTTTCGCCCAACGATTGATATTTGACATGGAGATTAACTTTACATCAGTTTATCTGATGGATCAATGTCAAAAAAATCATCTTAGGTCATGTCAGGTCAAATTGAAAATATAGAAATAAATCCAGATTTTAATATCAGAGTTCAAAATGAAGTGGTCATAAAAAATTTTGAACCCAAAATGCTAAATTTTCCATTACCACATTCAGGCTTAATTGACTATACTGTGGGAACAAGAAGAAAGTATCATGAGCTTAGAAAGAAATTCGTGGATGTTAGCATGAAACTCACCATACCAGAATATGACTTTCTTAACTGCCTAAGGCAAGCTTTAAAATATGTCACTTAATAAATTTCCATGGTCTTTTACCTACAATAACTAATATTTAACTTAGGTTTCCAATTCTGGTTCTTATTAAAATTGCCCCTTCTCTTTCAGGTTTGACTGAAGTAGCATGGAGATACTAAAAACACCAGATGGCATCTACCCTGAGCATCTCAAACGCTAGATAACAAAACTACAAATGTATCATTTGAAACAGACATGACAAATTTGCAAATGTCAGCACAGACTGATCTAAATGAATCTTCAGAACGAAAATCAGAGTGAAACCGTCTCTCTCAGGATCTTACGCCAAGAATCATCTTCTTGACTGCCTCACTACAGTGTTGAGTGTAGCATTGATGCTCCCGATTCTGATGCGACACCTCGATGGTGCTGCGCTTGTGAACATGCTGAAGCCAGTTGTTTTGCACAACATTGACTATGCAGACAAAGTCTTTTCATTGAAAAGAGCTGGAACAACATGGATATATTACCAGTACCTTGAGAACATTGAAGTCTGAAACCAGAAACGCCTGAAAATCAGACAAGGAACAACAATACCTGGCAACTGACATTTCTGAGACTTGATGACAAACAAGCAGGAACTGTTCACATTCCTGGCTAGATGCACAATGAAAATGCACAACCAGATGGAAACAGCTTGTTGACTGGTGATGGTGTTCTTTGCAATCCACCAGATGAAAAGCATCATGCAGCATGAGTGTCAGGAAGAAGCCGACAAAGAATGCTGCACACTGCTGATGCTGTACAAGGATGAGAAGATTGTTGCAGTTGACACAGATTGGTGTTGTCAGTCCATAAGCACACTGTGGATTGCTACTGCCAGAACTTCAAATACATACCTAAAATAGCATCTGGTATTGGTCTTTTACTGGAGAATGCTTAAATGTGTCGATATGCTTTTAAAATAGCATGACTGCATGGCAGGTTGAAATGTAGAGTACTAATTTACTGTCATGGCTTGGCAGCAAGACACACCGCGACGTACAGCTGGTGATGTGTGACTAGCCAGCATGCTCGCTACACTCCCTCACTAAGAAGATGGCGTCTCCTAACAAGGAACGTTATCTTCATTCACTAAGTGTTTCTCCATGCATGGTGAATTCCAGCATGGAGTGAACACGTTGGTCATTTGCTCCTTAAGGCATAAGCGATAGGTGACAGGAATGATGACTGATGAGCAGAGGACTCGTGTCCCGAGAGGTTTTTTTCCATGTAGGAAGAGCGCCAGCCAAGGGCAAGAAACATAGAAAAGATTAAAAAAAAGAGGCCCACTTGAGTGCTGGCTCTCTAAAAAGTGGAAAAGCGTCAGCCAAAACTAGGGAGCAAATGCCTTGATATCTCTCTCTTCAAAGAAGACAAGTCGTAGGAATTCGGAAATACAGATGCAGGTAGGGAGTTCAAGATTTTACCAATGAAAAGGATGAATGATTGAGAGTACTGGTTAACTCTTGGAAAGTTGGACAGAATAGGGATGAAAAGAAGAAGAAAACTACTAGATTTTCTCTGCCCAATCGGAAATCTTAGAAAGATCGGAAGTCAGGCGTTCTTTGGCGTCACTGCGTGATCAGTTGACTTCCTGACGGGTTGGTCGTCTCTGAAAGGACGTGGAAATATGTAGGGTGGTATCATCAGACGTAGGAGTAGATAGGACAACAACTTTGGTTAATCAATGAATAATAGAAAGAGAGAGGGTGACAAGACAGAAAACTGAGGAACTCCATTATTAATAAATTTAGGAGAAAAACAGTGGCCATCTACCACAACAGCAATAGAACAGTCAGAAAGGAAACTTAAGATAAAGTTGCAGAGAAAAATATAGAAACCGTAGGAGGGCAGTTTGGAAATCAAAGCTTTATGCCAGACTCTATCAAAAGCCTTTGATATGTCTAACGCTACAGCAAAACTTTTACCGAAATCTCTAAAAGAGATTACTTTCCTCTCTTGGTCTACACTCTCCTCTTTTAAATTCTCTATGCATATGTACACGGTATATTCCTATCACAATGCTTCTATCACAACTTCTACATATCACGGTTTTCTGCTGCTGTAGATAAGGCATGGCAAAAAACCTTACCCACTTCACATCTACAACTGTCTACAAAATCTACAAATTTATCCACCCAATCTACAAATGATCAATGAAATACACTACACCAGTAATGAAGATTTGTGACCATCCTTCAGAACTTCATTGATACGTCTCCAAGAATCACTCTCTTGTTCCTCTTCTTCTTCCTCCTCCTCTGCCTCCTCTTGTTCCTTTGGCTACACCGGCAGTAGCAGTCTGGTGTCTGATGTACGTCTTGCACACGCACTCCAAACACTTCCCTCACTTCTTTGGCGTTAGTAGTACTGATTCCTGGAACAAGAGATGGAACAACATTGAAATGGCGTCAACATTAATAAGTCCTGAAAAAAAAAATAACAAGAAAGTACAAAACCTTTTAAAATGAGACATGAGAAGATAAAAGTGTAATGTACAAACCACAATACTCACATCATGGTCACTCAACACTTTATTCTGGGCTTGCTTCAGTGTAGTCATACAACTGTGGGAAGAATGTAATGCCGTCCCGTTCAATAGTGCATGCAGCCGCTCGCTCCCTCCTCCCGTCCTCCTCAATGCCTGTTGTCTTGTGGTACACTGGCTGGTTTGGGGAAGCTTGCGAGGATGATAACACGTCGACGCATCTTCAGGAACCCGACAAACATCTGCACACTGAAAATGTTGCAGGTGAGATGAAAAAAAAAAGTATGAAGTATGAGTTGGCTAGCTTTACAGTGATGGAATATTCTCAGTGTGTCAAGAACAATTTAGAATTGTTTAAAGTTTGGAAGAATCTCACCCACTGCTTAATTACGCCATCTTTGCCACAGCACATCCACAGCAAGACCCCACAGTATAAAGAAGTGAAAAACTATTTGACTTACCCCAACAGCTAGGCAAAGAACCCCAAGGGAGCCCAGCACAACACCCACCACTGTGCCAGCTTGGGGACTTGACACTTCAATGACCGCCTTCTCATGACCGTTGCTGCTGCTGGGCGGATCGAACACTGCTGAGGGGATGGTCCACAGGGAGAGGATCTTGGCGACTCCACGCACTCGTCAACGTCTGAGGGTGGAGAATTACACTCTCAGAAACTCAGATTTATTACAACTTAAGGATAGATTTACACGCATTCCAGGAACACATTCAACAATACGTTGAGGAAAACTACAAAAATTATATCAGTACTCATGACAAATGCATATAACAAGATTAAATTATACTTAATCATAAAGAACAACCTATCCGTAAATCGCTGATCTTAGTAATACTCGTGAGACAAAATGCATGTTGATGTATGTAAACAATAACAAAAGTGCCCTTCAATACCACACTAACTTCTTTAGGCTGCTGCTAAATGAAGAGGTGAAGGACTGACAAGTTTAAGAAGACAGACCGTAGAGTGACATTGACAGTTTAGGGAGGCCTTACCTTCACACTTGAACTTTCTGACACGAGTCTGTACCCTGCATGGCCGGCACTGGCAGTAGTATGACTCTAGAGTGTTGATGTAAACACACACCCGACATTCTTCTCCAGGCACTCTTCAATCCCACACAGCTGCACAAACTCATCCTGTCACAAGAAAGGCATTTGCTTTAGTACTGTCAAGTTTTGATTTTTATTGTACTGTATACAATGTAAGAAAATCTGCAACTTTTATATGAAATAAAGGAGTTCAGGGCATGAGTTAAGCCTTGCGTGCCGTAGTGACAAAAGCAAGGCCTTCTCCTCACCTCTCCGTTACTGCAGTATTCATTGATGCCGTCACACATGCGCTGCTTCGGAATACCACTGCCACCGCTGTGGGAGAACTGACTAACTGACTGACTGATTGTTGTTCCTCTTCCGTGTGGGGGTCGTTTGTAGCTCTGCCACTATTGCACTCTGTGGGTGAAATGCTGCTTTTGTATTTTAACATCATTATTATTCATGGTTTAGACTATCGTAAAGTAATTTTAGATTGACCAGATGGTGTTTTAAGAGAGAGAAACCCTAGCAGTAAGTTACCACAATGCTGTTCATCTTAGCTCTCCGTGTTTCCTTGAAATACAAGTAACCGACAAACAACAAAATTTATACTCCCACACAGACAGTCAAAGGTCCTCATTAATGTTACCTACAATAAGCAAGGTTGCTCAATATCATCCACCTCTATATACATTGCGAATCACATTAAATATTTGTCATTATTTTCATCTTAATGTTCTCCGGCTTATGTACTGTGAATTAACCCCGCCCACACACAAACCTACCCACTAAATGATCACTTCCAAATTGTCGATCGTGCTTACAAAATACCAAAACAATTGTTCAGTTTACTGTCCATATCAATTTGGAACACTGCCGAACCTGTTATATTGGTCAACAATTTGAAATCATTGAACCTAGCTTAGTCAAATCCCCTTGGAAACTGCCAACATGAAAAACCTCAGATTACCAATAAACGCACTTACAATTCACTACAAGCACACAGTATGCACTAATACTGACACCACACAACAAAACACACCATACACAACTGACACACACACAAACAACATAAATCACTCAAAACAAACCCAAAATACCCTGCAACACCTCAAAATATAAAAAGCTCACCCAAAACACATTACAGACACCCAAGTTACCAATATCATCCCTACACACACACACACACACACACACACACACACACACACACACACACACATGTAGTGAACATCACTACACTACACTACCTAAGCTTGCTCCCGACGCGGCGCCGAAGCCCCCTCACCTAATGAGGCTAAGGCTTGATTCACACTATCGCTAAGTTCTCGCTCCGCTCTCGCTATGCTCTTGCTCCGCTCTCGCTCTGGTCATTCACATGTACGGTCTGCTCTCGTTCCGCTATCGGTCCCATCCCTTCCTCTCCTTCAACACTAGTGGAAGTCACACCACCAGTGACGGAGGATGAGTGATATAACACCCACTCAGAGGTGTTAGGCAAGGGTGTTTCCTCGTGGTGTATTGCTACTACGCCAGGTTATCGAGACTCGTTCTTTCTTTTGGTGTTTTACTTGTCCCATGTGAACACGAACGTGCGTGCGAACGGTCCAACTGCAAGAGGACCACAAATAAATCAATGGAATAACAAATGAGTAGTTCTACACGTAATAGATTTCACTTGAAGGCATTAGCAACATATTCACCATCTCAAACAGAATCACACAAAAAAAAACACACACACACAACAAAATCATTAACAAGTACATAACAAATAAATAGACGAGTAGCTAACTAATATTACATGAGGGAAAAACAAAACAAAAAATAAACAAAGTACAAAATACAGTTACACTCCTATGCTTTCACAAACACAACAAGCACTCTTACCAATCTCTGGCGTTCATGTGGTGTAAAGAATGGTCCCTGGTATAAATCCAAACTGGTATAAAAGGATGTGCACGGCTGCTTCACCACCGACAGACTGCCGGCTTTACCTCCCCTCTTAAACTAGCTACCCTCGGTCCACCGCTGGTGGCAATACACTTGTCCTATTTAAGGAGTTCACACTCGTTATCCCTAAGCAGTTCACACTCGTTACTCCTAAGAAGTTCATACTCGTTACTCCTAAGCCGTTACAAACCATACAGATGTCACTTAACTATCCATCACCAAATAACATGTGTTACAAGTGACTTTTCTCTATCTGATTTGGCAGTGATCGCCATTCCACTTAACGAAGACGAAAAAAGAAAGCAAAAAAGGAGGAGATTGTGGTTTCAAACTATGCTGAAAGATAAAAAGAGTTAAGGAGAGATCCATACTTTATTTCCTCATCATTTTGATGATGAGACTAAATTTTCAATTACTTAAGAATGAAGATTGGAACATTTGAAAAAAAAAATACTCCAAAAAATTGAGGATGAAAACAACAAGATGTAATTAAATTTTGCATTTTTTCCAGTGTACTCGTACATGTATATATGGTCTAACTAAAAATTATTCTTATATCAGTGATACATAGAATTTTAATCTCTATTTAATTATTTACCTATCTTTTGCATGATCCTAATGTAGTGTTTTTATTTTTTTTTTCTGAAGAAGAAGAAGAAGAAGAAGAAGAAGAAGAAGAAGAAGAAGAAGAAGAAGAAGAAGAAGAAGAAGAAGAAGAAGAAGAAGAAGAAGAAGAAGAAGAAGGAGAGAGAGAGAGAGAGAGAGAGAGAGAGAGAGAGAGAGAGAGAGAGAGAGAGAGAGAGAGAGAGAGAGAGAGAGAGAGAGAGAGAGAGAGAGAGAGAGAGAGAAGAGAGAGAGAGAGAGAGAGAGAAAACAAACAAATCTTAACAGAAAAACAAGAACAACAACAACAACAAAAACCACATCTTACTTTACTCCTATATCCAGGGCAGAACACGGAGATACAGGCTTGCCCGACTTTAGTGAACAGCGGCCGGCAGTCAGCGTGGTGCAAGGTGTAGGTAATCTGCGCCGTGAATTGACCGCCCACAGCCTCCGCCACGTCCACCTCATTCTGCCTGTCGTCACCTGGGAACGAAGCGGGTAATCACTGATGAAGGACACTTGTTATAAGGGCCCACTGACATTGAGCTAGCTTGTTGAGGGCCTCAAAACATACTGAAAAATCCTAGTATAGGCCCAACTCACTCATACACACACCCACGACAAACACTCAAAACATGCTAATACTCACCCACACCTCAATCCACACTCTCAAAATACGTAAAATATACCTAAAAGATCTAACATATACTGAAAACAAACGAAATGAACCCCAAAACATAACACTCCAAACAGCCTGCAACACTAATGAACAAGCTTAAAATACCCCAAATCTATCCCAAAACCAACAGTATGCATTATAAAGAACGTTAGGATTAAAAGGGACACTTACCTAAATATTACACCTTGGCTGCTTCTCCTATTCCACCTTTATTTATCATTTTTTCTTCATCCTTCTCCATTGTTACTCCTTCTTCTTCCTCCTACTCATTCCATCCACACGTCTGAGCCTAGAAACACTACAAAACACTAGACATTAGACAAAATATTCAGGAAATGGAGGGTGACTTAAGTATTGTGGCTTTGCTGCTGCTCCTCTTCCTCCACCCTTTCTCCTTTCTTCCTCCTTATCCTCCTTTATTTCTCCTTTTTTCCTTTTTCTGCTACAATTATCTACACACCTGAACCTAGTAACACGCGAAAACACGTAAAAATTACCAGATATTATGTAAAATATTGATGAAGTGAAGGGTTTGGAAAAAGGCGCCAGCCTGGGGCTATGGTGAGTCACCACCTGGGCTGTGGCCATCCGAGAGAACGGGAGCGGGGGGAACTTGGCTAAATTACGTAAATAATTTCATTTCAAAAATGACTTTTACAAAAAACGAAGCCACGGCCAAATGCTTGTTATTTTATGACGTGATAAATACTTAAACTAATTTTGAAAATATCAAAATATCTCCAGCTTAACTGGTTTTTAAAAATGGTCTAAATTAAGTACGTTAAAAGTATAAAAACATTTTAACCCATAAATCTCTTAAAACGTCCTTTAAAGTCAAACCATTTTCACTTGACGAGAATTTCATCACACTTCAAGGAGTCTGAGCTATCTTTTAGGGCATTCTAAAGCGTGTTAGACCGAGAACCAGAAACGTGAGCAAATAAAATGAAGAAAAATAAGAGCTTTTTACAACAGCACCAAACACCATTTCAAAACCCACATATTTCACTCAATAGATTGATTTCACACTTAAAGGAGCAATGCCGATTTTGTACTACCATAAAGGCCCACTTATACCTTGAAATGAAAAAGCTCAAAATTCCTAGTGGGAAATTTTCACCGTTAAAAAGCCTTTAATATACGCCATAAAACACCCCTAAACGCCACATATTTACCCAGCACAAGCGCGAAACACACTTCAAACACAACAAAACATTTATAGAAACCATAAAAACATACCATGGAAGCGTAATATTACCGTCAGGAAATATTCGAAAAAAAGGGCGAGGGGAGGGTGATGGCGGGGTAAGGGTTATGGCTGGGGGGACGGCCGCGGGGGAGGCGGCCCGGAGCCTGAGGCAATAACGGGAACAGTGGCGGCGGGACATCCAAATATAGACTTTATCATCTCACCAAACCAAAATTACGCCACAGAGAAAGTTTTTGACCATGATAATGAAATAGTAGACTGGTGGGTGCATTGTGACACATGTTTGGTCTATGGTAAATGAAGATAACAAATATTAGAGGGTAATAAAGACGCATAGCTCTTTTTATGGTCCTTATACCATTATTTTAAAATATTTGCGTACTGTTTTCACTTTCATATGTAAAGGAAACCTAACATTAAGTGAAAAGCCTTATAAATACCTTTAATAGACGAGTATTAGGCCGTGTGGTGAAGGCTTGAACTGCTTCTCATGCTGATTGCCTCTTGGTGCCGGTGCTTGGTGCTTGGTGTTCCTTGAAAACTGTCGGTAATATAGCAACACTTCACTTTATTTTTTTGTGTGTGTGTGGGTGTGGGTGTGGGTGTGGGTGTGTGTGTGAGAGTGCATCTCCGTGGGTGTGAGTGTGGGTGTGCATGGGTCAGAATAGCCCACCGCCACACTGTTGTCACCACCACCACCGCCATAAGACTACTGCAGCAGCAGAAAGTTTTCTGTGAAGACTACGCATGTATATATGTTTATAATGACTATCTGTTACTAAATCTCTTACCAATGAGACACTATACTTATACAAATACAACATGTCGATTTATTGGTTATTGTGACATCTTTCTCTTCGTTATCGTGTCCAGCTTTTGTTATTTTTCAAAGCAGGAAATATTAAATTGTATCTTGTTGTACAGCGAGTGTTGGCAATTCCTGCGAGGCAATAAACAAGGTGCTTAAAAGGCAGACTATACTATTTTTCTCATTCTCTATTTCTACCGCCTGATATACGAGTATTTCTGACAATAAACCAGGGTGACAGGATACTAAGTAGAGGAATATAGACTTTTTTCTATCTACATACACATCTATATTGTTATTTATATACGAATTTATTGACTTATCTATCTGCCTGCCTATCCATCTATCTGTTTGTTTGTCAAACTGTCCATTTCCGTATCTATCAATCCATCAAATTACCCGCTTATCCATCTATCTTCACACAAGCATATAAATACCACCACAACCACTGCTAGTTCCAGCACCTGCCCACCTTCGCCCTCATGAAGGAGAGTGTGTCAGTGATAGGCGAGGGACACAACGGTTCCATCAATTGCATCGCCAGCCTTCGCCTACTGTTTCGTGTCAACCGGGGAGTCCCTGACGACACATCCCTCCCGACCTACACGCTTTTGGACCCACGTAGCACGGGCGTGGGCGTGGGTGGAATCGTGGGTGACATATACGTGGTGTCAGGCGCTTATCCGATTCCCTTTACCTATTTCGTCTTCATTGGTTCTCTACACACTTGTCAGGTCGCTACACGTGCACACTCGCGTACGGCAACACGTGCCTGGCCACGCGCACCACATACCTCCTACGGTACACTTCTAAGCGCCTTCGTACCGCGCGATGCTTTTTTCTGACAAGGACTGGCGCCGTTTGTCAAACAGACAATCAACCAGTGTGTCAGACAGTCAGTTAGTCAATCATTCAGTCATTCAGTCAGTTAGCCAAATAGTCAGTCAGCCAGATAGACAGTCATTTAGTTAGTATTTTATTCATTTAAACAGTCAGTCAGTCAGTCAGTGTGTCAGTCAGTCCAAATATCAGTCAGTCAGTGAATCTATTAGTTAGATAGGCAATCTATCCGTCAATCCGTCAATCTTTCAGCCAGTCAATCAATCAATATTCACGATGCAAAACATGCAAACACACCACCAATAGTTACCACCACAATCACCACCACCACCACCAACACACAGCATACTAACATCATCACCACCAACACTTTCTAAAGGTGTGTACACACTTACTGAATTTCCACGCATCGTTTCATCGTTGCGTATCACACTCATACAATACGATGCAACAGGGTATTGTACCCATTTTTGCCTATCCGCGTGGTGTATCATCGTTGAGTGATGCAACAGTGTCATTCAGTTTCTTCCTGACCGTAGCCATGAGTGCAAATGTGCAGTTGTCTGTGGCCACACACAACTGATTTTGAGTTTGTCTGCAATTGGGGTCAAATTTGCAAAAAATATTCATGCCCGTCCACGACCACACTGAACATGCAACGCGACGATCCCACGCTCCTCGTCCACACACACACACACACACACACACACACACACACACGCGCGCGCGCGCGCGAAGGTTGGTGAGTTGTGTATCATTTCTTTGAGGTGACGCCAAAAGACCGAAAAATAGCGGATCGAACCCGTTGCGTAACTTTGTGTCATATTTTGACACGCAACGGTGAAGCACTATCCTGTCAACACTGCTACGCAACGGTGATCCGATACGTGGAAATGCAACAAGTGTTTACCCGCCTTGATTAAAACACAATATTCATACACAGTGTTACACCCGCAACTCCAACCGCCGCCCCTCCACCGCTCGTCTTGTCCCGCGGCACGCAGGGTGGCCAGCCAGCCAGCCGAGGTGACTCTGGGCGGCGGACTAACCTTCCTTCAAGACGTGTTTGTGTCCGTGGTGGAGGAATGAACTGATGGTGGTGGTGGTGGTGGTGGTGGAGGACAGGATTCAGGCAGGAGAGTGAGAGAGTGAGTGAGTGAGTGAGTAAGTGAGTGAGTGAATAAGTGAGTGAGAGAGAGGACGGGAAAGAATAGAAGAAAGAGTTTAAATGTTTAATTGATTGATTGATAAGTTTATTGTTGTAGCTGTGTATACACCATCGAATTGTTGTCCATTTACGTATGAATGAACCTATCAAATTACCAGCTTATGTATCTATCTGTCTACACACAAGCATGTAGATATCTCCACCAGCACCGCCAACACCCACACCTACCCACCTTCTCCATCATAAACGGCAGTGTGTCAGTTTACACATTACTACTAGTATTTCCATGCCAATATATTGTAGCATCATATCACCTCAGACGCTGGTCAACAAGACGAGACACAGCAAGGAGACCAGACCAGACCAGACCAGACGAAACCAGACGACACGAGAGAGAGATGGAAATATTCTACGTCACCAGATCCACCTTGAAAAGTCGCTAAAAGGTCGCTAAATCATTGTTGTATATGCTACAAATGTTCCTAGACGAAGTAAGTGGCTTGACTTACACATAGGCTAATCAGTATAGGGCCCCGTTGACCGTTTATCCCTCCCAGTGACACAGAGCAAACCTGTCTCGGGAGCCTCGCTCGCCACCCTTTAACCACTCGCCTTTTTAAATCCGATTGATGTTTAATTGATTGATTGATAAGTTTATTGTTATAGCAGTGTATACACCATCGAACTGTTGTCCATTTAAGTATGAAAGAACCTATCAAATTACCAGCTTATCTATCTATCTGTCTACACACAAGCATGTAAATATATCCACCAGCACCGCCAACACCCACACCTGCCCACCTTCGCCATCATGGACGGGAGTGTGTCAGTTTACACATTACTACTAGTATTTCCATGCAACTATATTGTGGCATCATATCACCTCAGACGCTGTGGCGCCATGCAACAAATTGTTGACTAATTTCGCTTCACTTGCAAACCAGATATTATTTTGTGTCTCTTTCAACTGATAGGAAAACAAGTCGATACATTATGCATTTTATTATATCAAGAGATATTGTGTTGCCATTAGAAATATATAGGAGTATCATTCACAAGATATCGTCATATCGGTAGGTATGAAAAATAAATACAAGTAACAAAAACTGCACCACGTTACAAGACATTGGCCAGACACTTGAATTAAGTATTGCATTGAAAGACTCACAAAACATCATTTTGGGAAACACGTAACAATACCTTTGTGCTTCACAACAGAAAACAAAAAAGACACTTTTGTGATCTTTCTTCGAGACACACAACAAGGAACAGGTTGTTGTGATCACTACAGACACAGCCACGTCTACATCACACCTTGCAATACTGTGAGTGAGAAGCACTCTACTACTACTACTACTACTACTACTACTACCCTTAACAACTACTACTTCGTACTAATTTACTGTCATGGCCTGGCAGCAAGACACATCGTGTCATCATCCTCCGCGACGCATAGCTAGTCGTTGATGTGTGACTAGCCAGCATGCTCGCTACACTCCCTCACTAAGAAGATGTCTCCTAACAAGGAACGTTATCACTAAGTGTTTCTCCATACATGGTGAATTCCAGCATGGAGTGAATACGTTGGTCATTTGGTCCTTAAGCCATAAACGATCATGATGGGTGAAAGGAATGATGAGTGATGAGCAGAGGAATCGTGACCCAAGAGGTTACCTTCCTCTCTTGGTCTACACTCTCCTTTTTTAAATACTATATACATATGTACACCGTATACTCCTATTACAATGCTATGCATAACTTCTAAATATTACTGTTTTCTGCTGGTGTAGATAAGGCATTGCAAAAAACCTTATCCGCTACATATCTACAACTGTCTACAGATTCTACAAATTTATCCACTCAATCTACAAGTGGTCAATGAAATACACTACACCAGTGATGAAGATCTGTGGCCAACCTTCAGAACTTCATTGGTACGTCTCCAAGAATCACCCTTTTCTTCTTCCTCTTCCTATTTTTCTTCCTCTTGTTCCTTTGGCAACACCGGCAGTAGTAGCAGTCTGGTGTCTGTTGTATGTCATGCACGCTCACGCCAAAAACTTGCTTCACTTCTTTGGCGTTAGTAGTACTGAATCCTAGAACAAGAGATGGAACAATATTGAAATGGCGTCCTCCTCAATGCCTGTTGTCTTGTAGTACACAGGGTTGGGGAAGGGATTGTGGATGATGTAACGATAAGGATGGTATGTTAAGGAGAGCCAAGGTGGGTCGGGTTTGCGTGGGTGGCTCTGTAGGCCTAAGGAGGAAAACTGCCGTACCAAGCGCATAATTAATATGAGCGGAGGAACTTTATGAGTAGAGATTTTGGAATGTTGTGCATGGTAGAAATGTTAGTGTTAGCATGAAGCGTTCTACAACATGTATAAGGAGGAATAGAGTAAGGAAGGCAGGGTATTTAACATTGTGTGAATTGGCACGCGGGGCAGTAAATTTGAGTGAGGGGCAGGAAAGGATGCGATCTCGGGTGAAGGGAGTGGCACTCTACTCGGACATTGGTGGAGTGTGGACGCGTCACGGTGAGCGAGGGTCTCTGATCAGGTGGGTAATGTGATCAGGGCAGCGGATTTTCGTGGTAATATAATCGAGGGTGTCATTATGTGGAGTTAAGTGGTGTATTCAAGTGGGGAGATAGTGTTAAGGGTGCCTCTCGTGTTTCTCTGTGCCGCGTCACTTTCATCGTTTTTTGTTCGAATGTACTTTACTATATTTGAAATATATGTAAAATTGACTTGGAAAAGAGTTTTCCTTCAATGAAAATCCCAGCCCGTGTGGTACAATGATAACACGTCGACGAATCTTCAAAGCAACAACTTGACAAACATCTTTAGAGTCAAAATGTTGCAGGTGGGAAAAAAAAAAAAAAAAAAAAAAAAGAAAATAAAAACCTCTGAAGAATGAGTCGACTAACTATACAGTATTGGAATATTTTCAATGTGTCTAGAATGATTTGGGAACTGTTTAAATTTTGGAGGAATCACATGCACATATTAATTACGAGATCTTAGCCACAGAACAACACAGCAAAAAGGCATACACAGCAAGACCCCAGAGCATAAAGGAGTGAAAAACTATTTGACTTACCCCAACAGCTAGGTAAAGAACCCCAAGGGAGCCCAGCACAACACCCACCACCATGCCAGCTTGGGGACTTGACACTTCAATGACCGCCTTCTCCTGACCGTTGCTGCTGCTGGGCGGATCGAACACTGCTGAGGGGATGGTCCACAGGGAGAGGATCTGGGCGACTCCATGCACTCGTCAACGTCTGAGGGTGGAGAATTACACTCTCAGAAACACAGATTTATTACCCATGCACTCGTCAACGTCTGAGGGTGGAGAATTACACTCTCAGAAACACAGATTTATTACAACTTAAGGATAAATTTACACGCATTCCAGGAACACATATTCAACAATACGTTGAGGAAAACTACAAAAATTATATCAATACTCATGACAAATACATATGGCAAGATTAAATTATACGCAATCATAAAGAACAACCTATCCGTAAATCACTGATCTTAGTAATACTTGTGAGACAAAATGCATGTTCATGTATGCCCACAATAAAAAAATACCACACTAGCTTCTTTAGGCTGCTGCTAAATGAAGAGGTGAAGGACTGACAAGTTTAAGAAGACAGACCGTAGAGTGACATTGACAGTTCAGGGAGGCCTCACCTTCACACTTGAACACACCTTGCAATAGTGTGAGTGACAACCACTACTACTACTACTACTACTACTACTACAGTCAACAACTACATACTACTTGGTACTAATCTGTTGTACATCACGCACTCACCTACACGACCGTTCGTCTCATCACCTCTACTTATCACACACACACACACACACACACACACACACACACACACACACACTGACACACTGGGTGGTTGAAGTGTTACACGAGGCGTAAAAGGATAAATCAATGTTCAGCTCCATCACATCGCCCCGATAGAGCCATACAACTGGTGGGTAAGCCTTGCTCCACGTCACCTCAGCAAACAGAGCAGGTGAGAATATATGCAAGAAGGGACAGGCGTGGGAACCTGCTGACGTAACACGTCGTGACCTGACACTACCTATCCTCACTAAAAGAACGGTAGTAGGTAGTAGTAGTAGTAGTAGTAGAGTAGTAGTAGTAGTAGTAGTAGAGAGAGAGAGAGAGAGAGAGAGAGAGAGAGAGAGAGAGAGAGAGAGAGAGAGAGAGAGAGAGAGAGAGAGAGAGAGAGAGAGAGAGAGAGAGAGAGAGAGAGAGAGAGAGAGAGAGAGAGAGAGAGAGAGAGAGAGAGAGAGAGAGCAAACAAATATTAACAGAAAAACAAGAACAACAACAAAAACCACAACTTACTTTACTTCTATATCCAGGGCAGAACACGGAGATACAGGCTTGCCGGACTTTAGTGAACAGCGGCGGGCAGTCAGTGTGGTGCAAGGTGTGGGTAACCTGCGCCGTGAATTGACCGCCCACAGCCTCCTCCACGTCCACCTCATTCTGCCTGTCGTCACCTGGAAACGAAGCGGGTAATCAATAATGAAGGACAGTTGTAATAAGGGCCCATTGACACTGAGCTAGCCTGTTGAGGGCCTCAAAACATACTGAAAAATCCTCGCATAGACCTAATTCACTCTTACACACACCCACCAAAAACCACACACACCCAAACCCGCTTAAAAAACAAACTCAATAACATCCCAAAACACATAAAAAACACCATGGAACAGCTTAAAATACCTCCAAACACACAAATCTCACTAGAAACACCCAATATTTTCTGAAATAACACCCCCACACACCGAAAAGATCACTAACGCACACACCCCACCACTTATAAGACTCGAAATAAACACAAACCCCACTCAAAACACCAACCAACCTCTCAAAGTTGTCCCAAACCACATTCAACAAATGCTATTACTCACACACACCTCAATCCACACATTTAGGATACGTAAAATATACCTAAAAGATCTAACACACACTGAAAATACACGAAATGAACCCCTAAACATACTTATAACACTCTAAACATCCTGCAACACTAATGAACAAGCTTAAAACAAAGCAAGTATATCCCAAAAACCAAAAGTATGCATTAAAAACAACGTTGGGATTAAATAGGACACTTGCCTAAATATTACACCTTGGCTCCTTCTCTTATTCCTTCTCTATTTCTCATTTCTTCTTCGTCCTCGTCCATTGTTTCTCCGTCTTCTTCCTCCTATTGCTTCCATCTACACGTCTGAGCCTAGAACAACATATAAATGTTAGATATTAGACAAAATATTTAGGAAATGGAAGGTGACTTAAGTATTGTAGCTTTGCTGCTGCTCCTCTTCCTCCTCCATTTCTCCTTTCTTCCTCCTTATACTCCTTTATTTCTCCTTTCTTCCTCCCCCTGCTACAATTATCTACACACCTGAACCTCGAAACACGCGAAAACACGTAGAAATCACTAGATATTGGGCAAAATATTGACGAACTGCGGATTTGGAAAAGCGGCGCCAGCCTGGGGCTATGCTGGTCATAAGAGAGAACGGGAACGGGGGGACTCGGCTAAATTACGTAAATCATTTGATTTCAAAAATGACTTTTAGAAAAATCGAAGCCACAGAAAAATGCTTGTTATTTTATGACGTGATAAATACTTAAACTAATTTTCAAAATATCAAAATATCTCCAGCTTAACTGGTTTTTAAAAAAGGTCTAAATTAAGTACGTTAAAAGTACACAAACATTTTAACCCATAAGTCTCTTAAAACGTCCTGTAAAGTCAAGACATTTTAACTTGGCAAGTATTTTATCACACTTCTGGGAGTCTGAGCTATCTTTTAGGGCATTCTACAGCGAGTTAGACCGAGAAGCAGAAACGTGAGCAAATAAAATAATGAAAAATAAGAGCTTTTTACAACAGCCGCAAACACCATTTCAAAGTCCACATATTTCACTCATTAGATTGATTTCACACTTAAAAGAGGACAGACACTCTTTTGTTACCATAAAGGCCCACTTATACCTTGAAATGAAAAAGCTCAAAATTCCAAGTGGGAAATTTTGAGCGTTAAAAAGCCTGTAACATACGCCATAAAACACCACTAAACGCCACATATTTACCCAGCACAGACGCGGAACACACTTCAAACACAACGAAACATTTATAGAAACCATAAAAACATACCATGGAAGCGCAATATTACCGTCAGGAAATATTCGAAAAAAAAAGTATTTGACCCAGCAGGCTGGCGATAGAAGGGTGATGGCGTGGGTTGGGTGATGGCTAGGGGACCGCCTGGGAGGTGGCCCGGGAAAAACCCCGGGAACAGTGGCGGCAGGACATCCATATATAGTCTTTATCATCTCATCAAACTAAAATTAATCCACAGAGAGAAATTTTGACTAGATTATATGAAATATTAGACTGGTGGCTGCATCCTGACACATGTTTGGCCTATGGTAAATGAAGGAAACAAATATGAGAGGGTAATACAGACGCCTTGCTCTTTTTGATGGTCCTTATACCATTACTTTAAAATATTTGCGTAGTTTTCACTCTTATATGTAAAGAAAACCTAACCTTAACTGAATAGCCTTATAAATACCATTAATAGATGATGATTAGGCAGTGTGAAGTTTTGTGGTGAAGGCTTGCCACTACGTCTCTTGCTGCTGGTGCTTCTTGAAAACTGTCGGTAATATAGCAACTATTGACTTTATTTGTGTGTGTGTGTGTGTGTGTGTGTGTGTGTGTGTGTGTGTGTGTCGGTGTGTGGGGGTGTGTGCATGGGTCAGTATAGCCCACCGCCACAACTGTTGTCACCACCACCACCGCTAGAAGACTACTGCCGTAGCAAAAGGCTGTCTGTGAAGACAGGAAGCATGTATATATGTTTATGATAACTATCTGTTACTAAATCTGTTATTAATGAGACGCTATGTTTATACAAATACCACATGTCGATTTATTGGTTTTTGTGACATCTTCCTCTTCGTTATCGTGTCCAGCTTTTGTTATTTGTCAAAGCAGGAAATATTAAATTATATCTTGTTGTACAGCGAGTGTTGGCAACTCCCGCGAAGCAATAAACAAGGTGCTTAAAAGGCAGACTGTACTATTTTTCTCATTCTCCATTTCTACCGCCTGATATACGAGTATTTCTGACAATAAACCAGGGTGACAGGATACTAAGTAGAAGAATATAGCCTATTTTCTATCTACATACACATCTATATTGTTATTTATAAACGAATTTATTGACTTATCTATCTGCCTGCCTATCCATCTATCTGTTTGTTTGTCTAACTGTCCATTTACATACCTATCAACCCATCAAATTACCCGCTTATCTATCTTTCTTCACACAAGCATATAAATATCACCAGCATCACCACCACCACCACCACTGCCAGTATCCGCACCTGCCCACCTTCACCCTCATGAACGGGAGTGTCTCAGTGATAGACGAGGGACACAACGACTTTGTATGTATTGCTTCGCCAACCTTCGCCTACCGTGTCGTGTCAACTGGACGGCCCCTGACACCACACCCTTCCTGACCTACATGCCTCCGGACCCACGTAGCACGGGAGTGAGTGTGGGTGGAGGCGTGGGTGAGATATGCTTGATGTCAGGCGCTTATCCGATTTCCTTTGCCTCTGTCGTCTTCATTGGGTTCTCTATACACTTGTCAGGTCGCTACACGTGCACACTCGCGTACGGCAACACGAGCCAGTCCATGCGCACCACACACCTCTTACGGTACACTTCTTAGAGACATCGTACCGCGTCGTGCAGCTCCCACGACGCTTTTTCGTGATCAGGGCTGGCGCCTTCAGTCAGCCAGCCAATCAGTCAGTCAGCCAGTCGATCAGCCAGATAGTCAGTTAGTTAGTTAGTATTTTATTCATTTAATCAGTCAGTCAGTCAGTCAGTCAGTCAGTCCAAATATCAGTCCGTCAGTGAATCTATTAGTTAGACAGGCAATCTATCCATCAATCCGTCAATATTTCAGCCAGTCAATCAATCAATATTCACGATGCAAAACAAGCAAACACACCACCAATAGTTACCACCACAATCACAACCACCACCACCAATACACAGCACACTGACATTATCACCACCAACACTTTCTAAAGGTGTGTACACACTTACTGAATTTCCACGCATCGTTTCATCGTTGCGTATCACACTGTGATACAATACGATGCAACAGGGTATTGTACCCATTTTTGCCTATCCGCGTGGTGTATCATCGTTGAGTGATGCAACAGTGTCATTCAGTTTCTTCCTGACCGTAGCCATGAGTGCAAATGTGCAGTTGTCTGTGGCCACACACAATTGATTTTGAGTTTGTCTGCAATTGGGGTCAAAATTGCAAAAAATATTCATGCCCGTCCACGACAACACTGAACATGCAACGCGACGATCCCACGCTCCTCGTCCACACACAAACACACACACACACACACACACACACACACACACACAAACACACACACAAACACACACACACGAAAGTTAGTGAGTTGTGTATCATTCCTTTGAGTTGACGCCAAAAGACCGAAAAATGACGGATCGAACCCGTTACGTAACTTTGTGTCATATTTTGACACGCAACGGTGAAGCACTATCCTGTCAACACTGCTACGCAACGGTGATCCGATACGTGGAAATGCAACAAGTGTGTACACGCCTTAATTAAAACACAAACAATATTCATACACAGTGTTACACCCGCAACCCCGACCACCGCCCCTCCACCGCTCGTCTGGTTCCGCGGCACGCAGGGTGGCCAGCCAGACAGCCAAGGTGACTCTCAGCGGCGGACTAACCTTCCTTCAAGACGTGTTTGTGTCCGTGGTGGAGGAATGAACTGATGGTGGTGGTGGTGGTGGTGGTGGAGGACAGGATTCAGGCAGGAGAGTGAGAGAGTGAGTGAGTGAGTGAGTGAGTGAGTGAGTGAATAAGTGAGTGAATAAGTGAGTGAGAGAGAGGACAGGAAAGAATAGAAGAAAGAGGAAAAATAAGAATATCTTATCAGAACACAACATTTTCTCTCCCTCTCCCCCCACCCCAGGTCTCGTGTCTGGTGATGAAATGGACGTCTGGTCAGTGGTGGTGGTGGTGGTGGTGGTGGTCAGTTGCCAAATGAAAATATTCTACGTCACCAGCTCCTTGAAAAGTCGCTAAAAGGTCGCTAAATCATTGTTGTATATGCTACAAATGTGCCTAGACGAAGTAAGTGGCTTGACTAACACATAGGCTAATCAGTACAAGGCCCCCTTGACTCTAACACCCACATCACACCAGACCCCGTCCTTACTACGTCCTGCCAAAATCTCCAGGACGTGCTGAGCACGGGTATGGACCCGGCAAGGACCGGCTTGGACGCAGTGAGGACCGCGAGGACGGCATGGACGTGGAGGAGTTTTGATACTGCTCAAAATTTACGTAGAGAGAGCGTAGAAGACTGAGGATGTGTAATGGACCATCTGCTGACCTAGTGCATACCGGCTTGACGTATTATTGACGCAGCGATAACTTGGTTGACGCATTACTGACGCAGCAAGGATTTGGTTGATTGGGTGGCGGGAACAGGGAGGAGCTTCACCTGCTCATGAGTTATTACCGCTCTCACTTTGGCTCCTGAGCATCATGAGTCAACAACTCCTGCACCAGATGGTCCTGCTCCATGGACAACTGGCTGTGCTGGGTGCTGATGTTGCTGTTGTTATGCTGGCTAAGAGAAGACGGAGAAAAAGAAGAAGAAAAGACAGAATATGCTGGGTCAGAGAATGGTTAAATGTAGAAAGCAGGCTCCAATTTGGTCATTACCACAGACTGATGGGAAGTTTGAAGTTAATTTGGGCAGCATGACGTTTATAAGGATAATAAATATAATGATGTAAGAGCTGGAGAACCACTGATGAGAGAAGAGAGGCGAGAACTGAAGTGACAGGAAGCAGCACTTCCTGCTTGCGTCACGTGAGCGTATTGCGCGCTGGTTGGGCATGTGGTAAGAACCCAGTGAGCGTGGCGGGAACTTAGTGAACATGGCGGGAGCCTGATCACATGCGTGTTATGCCCGTAGTTAAACCCGATTGGACACAGTGATATCGTAGGGATATCAAGGGACGTACGCAGTAAAGGCTTGGTAGATACAGAGCAGTAGAGGGATTTCGCAATTCCACCACGTCTCCACTACGTCCTCAAAAATTTTATGAACGTGTTGAGAACCTTCTGCGCGTAGTAAGGACCGCCTCTGGTGTGATGGGGCCTTAACACGGAGAGTTTATTCCTGTCAGTGACGCACAGCAAACTTGTCTAGGTAGCCTCGGTCGTCGCCTCTCCAGCTCCCTCTTCCCCGCTGTTCCCCACACTCTCATCACTCGCCTTTTAAGTGTATTTGGCAGTGTTGCAGAGTATTATAAATGCGTTATATGTGCATTTTATGTGTGTGTGTTAGATGTTTTTATGGATCTTGATTGTGGTGTGAAGGTGTTTTTCAGTATTTGGGTGCGTTTGAAGTGTGTTTGGAGGCATTTTGAGGGGTTATAATGTATTTTGCAGCAGTTTTGAGTGTTATAAGAGCTTTGGGAGTTTAAGGGGTCTTTTGGATATGTGTGTGTGTGTGTGTGTGTGTGTGTGTGTGTGTGTGTGTGTGTGTGTGTGTGGAAGTGGATTTTGTGTATATTGAGTGTTTCTACTGAGGTATGTGCGTAAATAGCAGCTTTCTAAGGTGTTGCATGGTATTTTGAGATTTTGTTTTTTTAGATAATTTTAAGTGATTTGTGTATGTGGGACGTGTCTTAGGTGTGTGTAGACTTTATTTCTATGTATAGTAGATGTTACTAGTGAGTTATGGGTGTATTTAACTATTTATTGGTATTTTGAAGTGTTTTATGGTGCTTTGAATGTGTTTTGAGTCATATTGGAGTGTTTTAAGTGGTTTGAGTGTGTGTGGTGTGTCTTAAATTGGGTGCGTGGGTGGTGATTTTGGTGTATGTTCAGTGTTTCTAGTGAATGTATTGATATTTAATAGTGTTGCACGGTGTTTTGAGTGTGTTTTGGATTCGTTTAGGTTATAGTGGTTCCCAACCTTTTGGCACTCGCGACCCCTTACCTAAAAGTTTGAAACCCATGTGACCCCCTACTTAGGGCTTACTATCAGCAGCTTTTTTTTTTTTTTTTTCCTTTCTAAGAAGGCTAGGAAAAGAAATGGGCACGCATACATACACCCATAATATCACCTAATGACATTGAACTAGTGTAGCACACGTTTTGTTTTGCAACGAAACAAAAGAAAAATATAAACCATAAAAAAATGTAATTGATGAGATAAAATTGATATCCCAAGCTACTTCTGACGCGATCCCCTTGCCAGGGCTTCGCCACTCCTTAAAGGGGTCGCGACCCACCAGTTGGGAACCCCTTTAGACTTTAGAATGTTTTAAGTGATTGGGTATGTTTGGGATATTTTGTAGTGTGGGATAGTACTAGTGTATGTTGTGTTTCCAGTGAGTTCTAAGTGTGTTTGTTAGTATTTTGGGGTGTTGCATGGTGTTTTGTGTGTGTTTTGGGTTAGTTTTGAGTGTTTTAAGTGTTTTAGTTGTGTTTGAGTGTAGGCGAGCGATGTGTTTGGGCATATATGTGGGTCTTTTGAATGTTATTTTTATGAAAGGTTTATTGTCAAGTGCATACATACATTATATACATACATACGTAGATATTTCCTTAGGTAGAAAAATTCGTTGAGAAAGCTGGATTTCCTTATCTACTGTAGATTTCTCTATCTAGATTTGTACAGTTCCTTAAAAATGTCCATGTGTAACAAATTCTAGTGTATGTTGTGTTTCCAGTGAGTTCTAAGTGTGTTTGTTAGTATTTTGGGGTGTTGCATGGTGTTTTGTGTGTGTTTTGGGTTAGTTTTGAGTGTTTTAAGTGTTTTAGTTGTGTTTGAGTGTAGGCGAGCGATGTGTTTGGGCATATATGTGGGTCTTTTGAATGTTATTTTTATGAAAGGTTTATTGTCAAGTGCATACATACATTATATACATACATACGTAGATATTTCCTTAGGTAGAAAAATTCGTTGAGAAAGCTGGATTTCCTTATCTACTGTAGATTTCTCTATCTAGATTTGTACAGTTCCTTAAAAATGTCCATGTGTAACAAATTCTTGAAATAAGGAAATTTTCTTAAAGGTGGAAACGCTAAATCTATGGTAGGGTTTTGTAAGGTGGTGTGGTAAGCATTTTTTTTTTTTTTTTTTTTTTTTTTTTTGCCTGTTAGACTAGTGATGTTGTGGCGGTGGAGAATGTGGTTCAGTAATGATAGCAACGGAATTGTCAATATGGAAAGTTGTGATTGCAAAGTTGTGTGGTGGTGGTGGTGGTGGTTGTGGGCGCACACGAGGACCGTCCCTGGGTGAGGATGAGCCGCTGCGTCACAACACACCGCACCATGGACCCTTCAAATGACACCGCGCGGATCTGGGTAATTATGCTGTGTTTTTAGTACTCGTATGGGTCTCCTCCTCCCCATTGGGCACATTTATTGAGGCAGTAGGTGGTGGTCACGCGGAGCTGTACTCTGACTGTCGGTGTGTGGCGAGTGAAGAGAGCAGTGATTGGAAGAATGCCTGGCTGACTTGCCCCCAGCTGAGATTGATTTATGTTGTCGTATACTCTACTGGAATGGTGCGTGCAGTGTGTCCCTTGCCGCAAGTCACTGCGTAGCGGTCTACAACCGTGCACTAGGTGACAGCGGTTAGCGAGCGGTAGCGGTAAGGCACGGAGGCTGGCATGGTGTCACAGGGCCACCTCAGGGACAATGGAACAGACTCAAAACCAGCTTGCTGATGCTAATAACGCATATTTGAAGGCACTTCACTGACCCCACGGCACTCACACTGAATACTCGGTGCTACAACCTTTGGCACCCCCAATGCTGACCAGTGTCTCTTCTGATCTGATCAATGCAATCTCTGCCAAACAGACATCTTAGCTAGCCCTAAACTCCTAGACCATAGGTACTGTTTCGTGTCCCCCTGGTTCATTCTGGTTAAAGGGCTGACACAGGCTCTGTAGACAACGTAGATAATTGTTGTTGTCAGGCAGGTTAAGGCCAATATGGCTGGTGCCGCTTGGTTCAGTCCTCTTCCTCAGGTAGGGAACTGAAATGCCATCTACGGCCCTGCACAAAACTCAAGCGTGTAGTTCAAATGTGAATCCTAGTGGGGTTAAAAAAGCTTCATGGAGAGTTTCACACAGTTTGGATCATTACAACTGTAGGTTATGGCACTCCCAGGGAATAGGAGAATGCCCTACCCCTGCTAAGAAAAACCTACCGTCATTAAAAATTTGTTTATATTATATCATATAATTTGTTTTATATTATATAATTTGTTTATATTATATATAAACCGAAATGATAACTTACTCCCAGCGAGTTCTAATAGCACTAGTTCAGGGGGTGCTGTGAACCTTCCATTAAAGCTAGTTGTGATCTCGCTGAACGTTTCCCTGTGTGTCTCACAACTCAAGGGGGCAGTCACAGCTTGCCTTCTAAAGACAACTCTCCTTCTTTACACAAAACTACATGCACTTACCATACATACACCCTTCACTTGAAAATCTAAATTTAAATGAAAAATGGGTACTCCAAACCATGCCTCGGAGTCCCCTTCTGGGAAGATGACCAAAAATGTCCTCAGGTCGAACGCCTCTCTCATTGACGACCACAAATGCCTTGATATTTCCCTCAACTTTTTCTACATTAACTTCTGCAACATTCACGTGGCCTTAGATCTAATATTCAATCTGTGGAACACCACCTCTCCTCTATTAAATCTCATCTTTTCCTCCCTGAAACACAGCTGTCTGAGGCAACTGACAGTAGCCCCTTCTCTGTCCCCTCCTACTTTCTCTATTCTCATTTTCATTCCAAAGCTGGATGTTGCGTCTATGTACGCAATGAGTTGACTTGCTCTTGTGCCCACGCTCTTGAATCTTCCGAGTTTTCCACCTTCTGGCTTCGACTCAACAGTCACTCTCTAACTAAATTCATCTGTGCTGTCTATCTCTCCCCTAATTCCTCTGACTATATATTGTAAATTCAACTATTCAACTTCCAAAGTGGAGCACATTCTGTCCCTCTACCCTTTTGCAGAGATTTCCATTCTTGGAGATTTCAATGTTCACCACCAGCTTTGGCTTTCATCTCCCTACACTGACCATCATGGTAATCTAGCCTTCAACTTTGCTATCCTCCATGACCTAGAGCAACTGGTGCATCACCCTACTCATATTCCTGATCATCTTGGAGACACACCCAACATTCATGATCTCTTCTTCACCTCTAATCCTTCTGTTTATGCTGTCACCCTTTCATCTCCGCTGGGCTCCTCCGATCACAATCTCATTTATGTATCTTGTCCTATTTCTCCAATCCCTCCACAGGATCCCCCAAAGTGAAGGTGCCTCTGGTGTTTTGCCTCTGCCAGCTTTGGGGACCTGAGGAGGTATTATGCTGATTTTCCCTAGAAAGATTACTGCTTCCATGTCAGAGACCCATCTTTTTGTGCTGAACACATAACAGAGGTGATAGTGTCTGGCATGGAGGCATACATTCCTCATTCTTTTTCTCAATCTAAACCTTCTAAACCGTGGTTTAACTCAGCCTGTTCTCATGCTGTACATGATAGAGAGGTTGCCCACAAAAGGTACGTGAGCCTTCCATCTTCTGAATCTCTCGCACTTTATATCTTTGCCTGGAATCATGCTAAGTCTGTTCTTCAACTTGCCAAACACTCCTTTGTAAGTAGAAAATGTCAAAATCTTTCAAATTCAAACTACCCTCGAGACTTCTGGCATCTAGCCAAGAGCATGTCCAATAGCTTCACTTCATCTTTCCCTCCTTTATTTCATCCTGATGGAACCACTACCATCTCTTCTGTCTCTAAAGCTGAACTCTTCTCTCAAACCTTTGCTCACAGCTCCACCTTGGATGATCCTGGGTTTGTCCCTCCCTCTCCTCCTCCCTCCTACTATTTCATGTCTACAATTAAAATTCTTCGTCATGATGTTTTCCATGCCCTCGCTGGCCTAAACCCTCGGAAGACTTATGGACCTGATGGGGTCCCTCTTATTGTTCTCAAAAACTGTGCTTCCGTGCTTGCACCTTGCCTGGCCAAATTCTTCCAACTTTGTCTATCAACTTCTACCTTTCCTTCTTGCTGGAAGTTTGCTTACATTCAGCCTGTTCCTAAAAAGGGTGACCATTCTAACCCCTCAAACTACCATCCTATAGCTTTAATCTCTTGCTTGTCTAAAGTTTTTGAATCTATCCTGAATAGGAAGATTCTCAAACATCTGTCACTTCACAATCTTCTGTCTGATCACCAGTATGGCTTCCGTCAAGGTCTCTCTACTGGTGATCTGGCTTTCCTAACTGAGTCTTGGTCATCCTCTTTTAGAGATTTCGGTGAAACTTTTGCTGTAGCATTAGACATATCAAAAGCTTTTGATAGAGTCTGGCATAAAGCTTTGATTTCAAAACTGCCCTCCTACGGGTTCTATCCTTCTTTCTGCAACTTTATCTCAAGTTTCCTTTCCGACTGTTCTATTGCTGCTGTGGTAGATGGCCACTGTTCTTCTCCTAAATATATTAATAGTGGTGTTACTTAGGGTTCTGTTCTGTCACCCACTCTCTTTCTATTATTTATTTATGACCTCGACCAAACTTCTTGCCCTATCCACTTTTACGCTGATGATACCACCCTACATCTTTCCACGTCCTTTCAGAGACGACCAACCCTTCAGGAAGTCAACAGATCACGAAGGGACACCATAGAACGCCTGACTTCCGATCTTTCTAAGATTTCTGATTGGAGCAAGAAAAATCTAGTAGTTTTCAATCCACACTGAATATCCTTGGTCTGTCCTTTACTCAAAATCTTAACTGGAAACTTCACATCTCATCTCTTGCTAAAAAAAGCTTCTATAAAGTTAGGCATTCTGAGGCGTCTCCACCAGTTTTTCTCGCCCCTCCAACTGCTTACTCTATAAAAGGGCCTTATCCGCCCTTGTATGGAGCACTCTTCGCATGTTTCGGGGGGTTCCAGTCACACAGTTTTGCTAGATAGGGTGGAATCAAAAGCTTTTCGTCTCATCAACTCCCCTCCTCTGAATAACTGCCTTCAGCCTCTTTTTCACTGCCAAAATGTTGTGTCTCTTTCTATCTTTTATCGCTATTTTCATGCTAACTGTTCTACTGATCTTGCTAACTGCATGCCTCCCATCCTGTGGCCTCACTGCACAAGGCTTTCTTCTTCCTCTCATCCCTATTCTGTCCAACTCTCTAATGCAAGAGTTAACCAGTATTCACAATCATTCATACCTTTCACTGGTAAACTCTGGAACTCCTTCTCTGCAACTATATTTCTGACTTCCTACGACTTGTCTTCTTTTAAGAGGGAGGTATCGAGGCATTTGCTCCCTAATTTTGGCTGACGTTTTTCTCTTTGTAAAGAGCCAACACTCAAGTGGGCTTTTTTTTTTTTTTTTTTTTTTTTTTTTTTTTTTTTTTTGGCTGGCTCTCTTCCCTTCATAAAGAAAAAAAAATAATAAAACATATAAGTTGATTAACATTAACCTAACAGCATTTCTCTCCAAGAGTTAGGTTAGGTTGATTTAAGATTTATTCTGTTGATTAATTTCATTGTTAATCCCTTTATACTGTGGACCATGATAAAAAAAAATGTCTGAAAATAGACATTGTCTGAAAATCAGTAGATGATCATTTCTGTAACATTTATACTGTGAATCATTAACTAATCTTAATTTAGACCTAATAAAAATCCAAGCCCTGTGGAACACTAACTGTGCGAGATTCACATTTTCTTTGTCTTCCAAAATTTCTACATTATCTCACTGTACTGCCTCTTTGATATGACTAATAAATCTACAGTTTCGTATAATACTTGCATTTTCTCTATTTCTTCTTAATGCGCATTAACTCCCAACACTTTCTTTAAAGTGCAGTACAAACTGTGCCCTAATAAACAACATGACATCTGCATGGGTAAGCTTGGTGTGCTTGGCTAGACATGATGCTGATGTGCCAATCTGTTTCCCAGGTCATGATATACAACAACCATCCCTAGTGTGCAGGGCTGCCAAACATGTCAAATGACATCCTCTATTGTCTTCAGAATGTAAACCTTATTCATTAAAGATAGTTTTGTGAGTCACTGTACATCAAGCTATGGAGTGCAGGTCAGGCAGGGAAAACAAAGACACTGTTAGATTTTGAAAGTTTGTACCTTCCTTTGTCAAATCACTGCTGTATATTAATCCTTTTACTGCAGTTTAGCGCATATCTCTGAAATTGGTGATCACTCTTCAGATATTTCATTCTTTCTTGTGCAGCCACTTCCAACCTTTTAAATTGATTAGAAATCGCAAAATTAATTATTTTTATCCTTTGTTTCTTGTAGATGCTTATAAAAATTTCATGCAATACTCCTAGTGCTGTTAATTGTTTCATATCACAATGAAAATGTAGATCTTTTGAATTTGTGTAATTTCCTTAACAAATTTAGTGCATCTCTCAATTGTGCAATCATATTTACTCCTACCACCTTGTATGGCCGGCAACAGACCATCCCAGACAGTTTGATGAATGGCAGAATGTGTGGGAAAACATTCAGTCTCAGCTCCATCATGCTCTTCCCCCAGCAGGAGCGCACAAACTACACCAACAGTAAGAATACCCTCATGTCTTTATGTTTGTATCTGGTTGCATGTTGGCAGAGAATTCTTGATGCCTCAGGATACCAAGATTATTCCAGTGATTTCATGGATAGCATATAGGAGTAAGACAGTTTAGAAAAGCAAGATATGCTGGCAAAAAATAAATGTTAAATAGAAATAATGCTAGACTGGAGAGTTAAGTTAATGAAAAAGTGGTTGCTGGCTTTTTTTTTTTTTTTTTTTTTTTTTTTTTTTTTTTTTTTTGAGAGAGAGAGAGAGAGAGAGAGAGAGAGAGAGAGAGAGAGAGAGAGAACTAGAAAAGCATTTTCATGACATCGATGCAGTAGCTATGGACAGTTGGTGGATGTATGATGGTGGTTGATTTAAGAAATGAAGTGTGCAAGAACTTAAATTTGTTTTCTTCCCATTGTGTTACTTAAGTATTTAGGCATAGATCATGCTTTGAATTAATGCTTTATGTAACATTTCATTATTTTACTGTAGCATCTGAGTCAGGTGCACAAAGGACAGTCAAGCTGTTCCAGATGGAGCCATCGTCATGGCTTTGGGGACGACAGGCACGGAAACTGATCAATGAGTCAGTGGGAACATTCCTCTCGCTGCAGATAGCTGTAGCTGAGGCAGAGCCAGACCGACACAATGCTGTACTGGTCAAGAAGTGTCGAGAGTACAGGTGGGTTGGGTTAGATTGTTTACGTGAAGTGACCGGCTTTGTTTGTTTTTTGTTTTTTCTCTCTCTCTCTCTCTCTCTCTCTCTCTCTCTCTCTCTCTCTCTCTCTCTCTCTCTCTCTCTCTCTCTCTCTCTCTCTCTCTCTCTCTCTCTCTCTCTCTCTCTCTCTCTCTCTCTCTCTCTCTCTCTCTCTCTCTCTCTCTCTCACACTACAACTACTACCACTACTACTACTACTATTTCTTCCTGGTTCCATTATATTCTCAGGAAAGGAAGATGCCCACCATTGGGAGAGCTCCCTTGTCATGTTATTTGCTCATTTACTCAAAACAATGAAAAAGCACTGTACATATCTTAATGCTTAACTATCAGTATATATTACTTTATGCAAATAATAATTGGGAATTTATTACATGTAGGGCATTAACTTTTTTTATGCATTGAATATTGATGGAAAGATCATCAAGATCAAGTCTTTAGGCACTTTGACAGAGTACTAGTGGTGTGTCTGGAATGTATTGATAGAGAACCTTCCTTTGTCAAAAATTATATCAAGGCATACTTTTCTTAAAAGAAGAGTACTAAGTACTTGTATAACATAAGGATGAATGAAGAGAAAAGTTGGAGAAGGCTGATGGAGTCTGCAACAGATAAACAAAGATGGAGATAATATAGAGATTAGATGTGAGACCCAACCTGAAGGATTCCTGGTGGGAATTAGTAAAGTCAGTATATCAGTCAAACGTAATTGACTTTCAAGTATGTATTTAGAGATCAGCAAGTAAGGTCGTATTACTTGTCATCAACATTACTATTTTCGAGTTAAGCATTTATGAAGCCTTAAAAGTATTGACAAAAATAAATGCATTCATCTTATACCACATTCATCAATTCAAACAAAATGTTCTGATATACATATAATTTTTTTTTTTTTTATTTATTTATTTATTTTTATTTATTTATTTTTTTATTTTTTTTTTTATTATTTTTTTTATTTTTTTATTTTTTTTTTTTTTTTGCACTGTCATGCCACATCAAAGACAGTTCATCTCATTTGTAGTGCTGGGCTAATGACCTGCTTGCCATTGTCTATTTTACTTTTCTGCAGCTGGTGATGCAGTATTTGAGATGGATAGGTTTCATGCCAATACTAAATAATGATATTGAGTGTTGGATGTTATCTGGACATTGCAGGTCCATCATTCAGGCATGCCAACAGGACACAGAAAACCTGCAGCAGGTGAATGAAAACGAGAAGCAAAATGAAACACAAGAGGATTTGGTCATCCTGCAAGACATACTGTACAAGATGGAGCTGATTCTGAGCTTAGTGGAGCTGCTCTTTATTGATACTATGTCAGGTGAGGAGAGAATCACGATGCTTATGGTGGTTTAAGAAGTATTTGTGGGTAGAGCCAGTGTTCCTGTGTTTTTCTGTGGCATCAAAGATGTGTATGTTCTTTTCAAGAACAGTCTTAAATTTTCCTTGTTTTATACATACTGCTCTTGTAATGATTAGATGACACTAGATGTGTACTACATGTAAATCATTTTCTCTTGCCAGCAACTAAGGGACAAACTTATTTGTATTGCAAGAGATGGCCACTGGCAATGTTTAAGAAGGATATTTATAAACATACTTGCATGAGAAAGGGATGGAGGGATGGTCAACAGAACAATGATTAATTATGTAATTGTAGCCAGAAATGATATGGGAAAATTATGAGATATGAGAGTTTTAATTGAGAAGTTATTAGATAAAGTTGTATGGCATCCTTATAGTTGTTCAATATTTATGTGAAAGGTGTTTTTGGGAAGTGAGTGTGAGAATGCTAAGTATGTTGATATCCAAGTCTGGTGAATGACAGTGGTAGAGTTAAATGTTGATCAGTTGCTGTTGGACCACAGTACATATTGCATTGGTGGTTGATTCTACAGATTGTTTCAGTATTGTCTACTGGTTTTATAATAAGATTTTTCTCCAGATGGTCATCTGCTGAACCAATTAGTGAAGTGGATCCAGCTGCATTTCCCCCAGCATGACAGAAAGAAGGAAGTGGTGCTGCAGAGTGACCGCCCACACCTGCACCCTGACTACTGGAATACTGTCAGTACTTCCCTATTCACTTCATCTTTTAATCTATTTCCTATCCTGTTGTCTTCCCTTAAAGGATAGAGCTCAGTCAGGATGTATTGTAGGAATAGAAATACAAATAATATTTCCAGTCACCCTTATCCATGAATTAGTTTGCATAGCATTACTTCATAACTAAACAGTTTACCTCAAGAACACATCCTTCTATTTTTTGTGACCTTTTCTCTTGCTGTGAGTCTATCCCTTCACTCTAGCCTCACTAATCAGCCTAAGGAATAACATCTACTATCTTCATGCTAACATTATTAGTGAACAAGATGAAAGATAAAAATGTGTAACTTATTCATAATGAATCTTACCCTGTAGCATATGACCTTGAAGAGTGTTATCTTGGTCCTCAGGTGTATGGGTCAGTGCTGCAAGGGAAGCTGGATGATGCTCGACTCATGCTGTCTAACCACCCCAGTGCTGACACAGACCCTTTCCTCTCCATTGATGAGTTACTGCGGAAGATGCCATTTTTCCAGGTGAGTATTAGGTTGAACTTGGGTTTGCACATTGGGTGTACAGCATTGGAGTCGTTGTAACACTCTTGGATTGTGTGGGACAGGTGTGGTATTATGCAGTCTATGTAGGAGTATGGAGGATGAATGTAGGAATACTTGAAATAGTAACGTCAAGCAGGGAATGATGCTATGCCACATTCTTTAAGTTGGGAAACAAATTGATGAATTCTGTACATTATCTCCAAGAATGGAAAATGTGAAAATGAAATACAGAATATATAAGGATACAAATTATCATCTGAAGACAAAAAAAAATTACAGAAATTTATAATCATATCTGTGGAGTCATTCAGAATCAGAGGCAATTTGGTGACACTGGAGTGGAGTCACCGTTGATAAAAATGTTCTGTTTTTTGTGTTTGTGTGTTTACCTAGTGGTATTTACTTAGTTGTATTGTGCAGGGTCTTAGCCAAAGCTCATTTGTTGTTTCCATGTTTATAGTTATCTGATTTCTCTTTGACTTTGCTCACATTGACAAGTGTAACTACCTTCTCATTTAAACTATTCCAGAGTTCAGTTCATTGATACAGGAAACTATATTTCTTGATTTCACTGAGACATTTACTTTCCTTAATCTTCTTGTATGTCTTCTCATACATGTGCATCTCCAAAAACTTGTTTTTATATCTTTTCTATAGGGTACATTGTTCTCAAGTCTTCCCTTTCTCTTCTCTCTTCCAATGCTGTTAATCTCATTCCTTGCAATTAATCATGAGTCCACTGGCCTGGTTGTAATGAGTATAATCACAATGCTAGAGATCTTACCAGACATCTTAATGAACCCTTTGCTGCACCACCAGGTGTATGGGGGAGTGTCTATAGGAGACTTTGAGGCTCGATGGCAACACTGGCAGAGCGAGTGTGAGCGGCGCCTGGAGGAAGGCCACTTTGCCAACTCCCATAGCTTGCAAACAATCTGCAAGGTAATGCTGTGTGTATGTGTGTTGAACTATACTCGTAGTTTGGTTGTTGTAGCATTGCAGCAAATACAATAAAATCACCATTGTGGAATAGCTCACCATCAAAGAATATCCTCTTGTACCCAGTTATTATTTACAGATCCTCTGTGGAGATTTAGAAACCATATCTAAGTTAATGAACTTGATGGACACCTGGTACCACTTGATGGTATCCACTCTCCTCTTCACCAAACCCACCGTCAAGTTGTTCCACCTCTCTAACGCCAGTCAGGACGCCATCGTGCGCATGCAAGACCAGCAAGTGATCACAGCACTGGACCACGTGCTGCTGGCTGCCATGGAGGCAGACATGTACCAGGTGTGTCCTGCACTACAGAGGGATGGATGTTTTCATACAGTGCAGGTGCTGCACAAATGCAGTGTTTCCTACTTGTGCAAACACCATAGCACAACCTTATTGCCGGCTACTGCTCACCTATATAGAATAGGAATACTTGAGGAAATGTGATAGTATGACAGTTTGGAAACTCTTTTAAAGTAAAAAATTTTGATATACTTATGCTTATAGCAGGTTGATTAGTATTTTGACAACAGTGTGTATTGTACAGGTGATCAAGGAGTGCCAGCAGGTGATGGACAACCCATGGTTCACCACTCACCTCACAGACTTGCTCTACCATACTGTGCAGCACAAGGGCAAAAACCAGTGAGTTGACCAAAGAACACCAACAGATTATATTAGCCTTGAAGTTGTATTTGCATAAATAATCTTTAAAGGATTCCAAAAGCATGTCTGTAATTTTCTTGAAAGATAATTCTTCAGACTGTTGATACCAGAGGTGTGAGGTCTGGCTTAAAAATTCCATCTCTGAACCCAGGAGACTTCAAATTTATGAGCTCAATACTGACTCAAGCTGCCTCCTCCTCCTTTTTTCTGCAATTCAATAGTGGATACTGAACATTGAATTCTGCAAGATGCTCTTCATCTCAGTAATCTGCTTGCTAGTTCTTATGAAACCTGACAAAATACTACATCAAGATAAAAATGCTAAATTGATATTCATATGAAAACACCATCAATTCACACAAGAGTGCTCATGCAAATCAATTTTCCATCAAATTTGTTAAGATTTCCAATGATTTGGTCAAACCAGGGCAGCACTGTACCCAAATCATTTATGCAGGAATCAATTCTGAGAGGAGTTTGAGTCAGAAATATTTTCATTGCCTCCAACTTCAGGTGTAACTCCAGCCAGAAGTAAGTGACTATTCAACTCATGCTTCACACCCATAGTTAATCATGTTTTTCTATTAATTTAGATAAATTGATTAAGGAAATTATGTACCTCTGTGCAGGATCCTGCCACCACTTAGAGAGTATTTGCTGCTGGACTATGCAGAAATGCTGGCTGGCCACTCCAGCTTGTGGCAAGTGGCCATTCTCTACCTAGACCATTGTGGCCCTCGTGGTGTGGCCATGGCCCAGGAAGCACTGCAGCGGCTTCCTATCACAAGTGATCGCTGTGCCCAGAAGATAATCCAGATGGCCAGTGAGAGGGAGTTTGAAGGAGTGGGTGAGTAGTGATAACCCAACATGGATCTTACTAAAGATCATTGAAAGTTTCCAAGGATGGTACTGTTTTATACAGTTCTCATACATATTTGCTGTTCATTATTCAGTTTTGCTTATTCAAAGATTTTTTCTAACCTAACCAAACTAATGAGGGAGTCTTCAGAGTTGATGTCATCACCAGTTCAATCTTTCGTGAATTACAGTTAACCCTGGATACAACAAACACTTGTGGGGCAAGGGGGATTGCTAAAGATGAAAAATTGTTATAGAGAGAGAGTGAGTGAGTTTTCTGAATGTTAATCCTTGACTCTGAACTTAAACTATTAATTAAAAGAATCCTTTTCTTTGAGAAAGTGCTTCTATTTACAGTTGTGAGTGTGTGTCGTGTGATGGGGCGACGGGCACTCTCTCAAGGGCGCCTCGGAGCTGCTATCTGGTGGGGAGTGCGGTCAAAGGATGCAGCCTTCACCTCACATGTTGCACATCAGGTAGGGAGCTTATATTCTATATATATATATATATATATATATATATATATATATATATATATATATATATATATATATATATATATATATATATAGTCAACTCTCAATTAATGCAAGTTTGAATAACGCAATTTTTATTTAATGTGATTTGGTATTTAAGGAGATACGATTAAATAACACAATTTATTCAATTCAACATGGGTTAACGCGACTCATTGACACCACACACACCCTCTCTGCATCTGGGGGAACCACCTGAGATGCTCTTGGCCGGATTCTTAAACAATACCTTCCACCTTTGTCAGTTAAAGGATATCATACAGGAGAGATTGGTATTCTCAAGAGAGAACACTGCCTTCCCACAGCTTGGGAAGGCAACGATCAGGCAGGATTTACCTTCACTGCAAAGATGAACCAAGACCCATGCCTAAATACCTATTATTATTAGTTTTTTTTAACTAATTGATTTTAAAAACATGAAAATATATAGGTTATTGTTTAAATAGCTAACAAAAATTGTGATTGAAACCAAACCCAAGAACAACAACAACATCGCTGCCGCCAGCATCAATCACTGCATCTCCTCCCAAGTTTTCGATCAGAATTCTACTCAGCTTACGATCAGTTTTATGTCTTTATTGCTCAATAAGAACCCATTTATGTTGAGAGCTGGAGGACTGTCCTCTTCCCATAGCCTGCACAGTTGAAGGAAGCGACAATTCTCTCCCGTGTTAAGGCCATTATACAGCCATCTTTGCTTTAATTTAGAAGCACTTTTCCAGGCTCACCAAGTCTATTAATAAATCATGCTTTGCAGCAGTAATAGGATTGGTTCTCTTCATAAAGTTTTCTACATTACCTGTGGTGGAAGCATAGTCTGGGCTGCAAGGCTCAATCAGCTGAGATGATGGTAAACAAACACTGCTATCAACCATCACCAAATTATACTCATGGATAATTTCGATAAACATGTTAAAAATATGTGTGAATAGGGGATAAAATTCTTGGCATATAAACTCATACAAGTCACGTTGAATTAATAATTTTCAAATTTCCAGACAAGAAAGATGTGTTGATGAGAACACATGTTTTTATTCTTTTTGTGATCTTGTGAGGTATTATTATTATTATTTTTTTTTTTTTTTTTTTTAAGTTTTGATTAACAAAATCCCAAAAATAGGCAGATTTTTCCAGTGGCCAGGAACATTACCCTTTCTATTACCATTGTTTTCTAGAGAAAAATTATGTGTGAAAAGCACAACGTCTCCAGGAACGTAACCCCCTCGTTAATCAAGTTGACTGTATATATGGGTGTGTGTGTGTGTGTGTGTGTGTGTGTGTATACATATACATACATACATATATAGTGGTGCCTCATGATAACGAACACTTCAAGGGTGAGGGGCTGTCCGTTACTGAGAGTGGTTTGTCTGCAAGACCCTTAAACTGCCCATTTCTCCTTTTTGGTAACCTATTCTTTTAGTAATGCAAGATATATTTTGTTAATTTAAACTATCTTATACTGCACTCACTGTTGAAATAAGATTTTGTTATTATTTGAGAACTGTACAGTAATAAAGATTTGTCTTACCAAGAATAGATGAATTAAAGATATAGCTTCATGTTTGGTGTAATGGCTGATTTCCATGTGGTTCAGTGGCATCCTTAACAAATATTTAATAACGCCTGAAGGACCTTGCTGAGGTGACAAAGGAGGGAAGGAAGACAAGTAATCGTCAAGATCAGAGTAGACTACTTCCACACTATTGCCACCGCACCATAGATCACAGGCTTGCCTTCTTTCTCTAACCCTCCTTACCCTGTCCCTGTCTTTCTTTCTCTCCTATTTCTATATAAATTGGTGGGATTCCAAAACTCTTCTAACTTTTGTTCTACATCTCCACTGAAGTAAAAACTAAGGTGAGTGCTTCATTCTAAATGTTGCATCTTAGCAAAGAAGTGCGACCCTACCAAGTGCCAGTACCTCACAGGCTTGCAGCTGATGCAGTCTCACTAAAGAGTATTGCCATGCTGCAAACTTGCCATGTGGCCACCCTCACGGCTAGTCTAAGGCCTAATTCTAATTCTAATCTGCAACGTGAACAAGTACTTCGTGGAGGAAATACTAGAGAGAGAGATCGGGAGCCCACTTTTTTGGCATTGTTTATTTTCTGCCAACTGTGCTGTGGATGAAATTTACCCATTATGTCATCTAGCCCACTTCATACTAAATTACCCTCAGTTAAAAGAAGAAAAATGAAATTGTAGACCTTCAAAGACTAGTACAGGAAGACAAAAATCCAGTGATTAGCAAGTTTGTTTGTGTCATGCTGCACTTTCATCAATATATCTCTCTCTCTCTCTCTCTCTCTCTCTCTCTCTCTCTCTCTCTCTCTCTCTCTCTCTCTCTCAAATATATGACAATTTCTTGTCTATTTTCAAGGTTCCTTATTAATATTTATTATCACCATGCAGGTCACATTATAGGTCATTCCCCAGTAAGGTAACATCACACCATAAAATGTGCACCTTAATATTACAGATTCTCCACAAATATATGTCGGATGGGCATTTTGAATCTTCCACACTGCTGGATCATTTAGGGCCTGCCATGCTGCTGTCCGACACCCTCACATTCCTAGGTGAGTGACACTACATCAGGAATTAGAAGTACATAATGCTATTCAAGGCACACCACTTCATCTGAACCTAACTCCCACCTCAGTCTTTGTCAGTGTTAGTAGGTTATGGAATGTTTGTTTAATCACTATGGAGAAGTAGGCATTTCTATTACTTGTGAAGACATGACTATTGATATACACATATTTGTATAAAACCTCTAATTATGTTATTTATGGTATTCTGTTTATAAATTTTTGTTTGTATTGTCATAGATGTACAAGATATTCCCATAAATTGAGGGTAGAAATAGTTTTCTTCTTTGTCAGTGCCAAGGGACAAGAGAGGTGTGTGAAACTGGCATATAATTTTGGCTTATAATTTTTGGGGGGAGACATTCTTGGTGTATGTATATATGAATATTTTCAAAGTGAGTGTTACATATATGGTGTGATATTTCCCTTCACTAATGTCCTGATGGTTGGTGCAGGGAAGTATCGAGAGTTCCACGTCATGTACCAGGAGGGCCGCTATGAGGAGGCAGCAGCACTCCTTGTCTCACTCATCTCATCCAGACTTGCACCTGAGTAGTAAGTCATGAAGCTGTTTGTCTGGGTGTACAAAAAAAACTGATGAATATATAACCACAGTATTTTTTCTTTTTACTTTCTTTATTAAGTTTTTTCCTTTTTTTCTTGTTACCTTTCCAAGACTATTCTGGATCTAAACTTCAGCCCCATTCCAATTTTGAATTTAATACCAATTCTTGTTATTTGAATCTCTTCAGTATTATTGGAATATAATGGCAATGAATGGGAAAAATGTCTATTGTCAGACTGAATGGTAACCAAAAATTTTTAGGATTTAGTGAGCTTATGACTTGAGTGATAGTGTTAGAAAAGTGTGGAAGTGCAATGGTCTGAACATGGATTCATACCAAAGCTAGGGTTCCTCATAATAAATTTATCCTACCTTCAGATCAGTTCCTGTTTTTTCAAGGTTAGACTCTCTCTCTCTCTCTCTCTCTCTCTCTCTCTCTCAGAAAAAAAGTGATGAATGCAAATCTCCCTGGTTTAAACTAACATCAGCGGTTATATTTCTAAAAATGTTGCAATATTTTCAGCTTTTGGCCCGTGTTATTGCTGGATGCCTTGCCCCTCCTGAAGGCAAAGGAGCCGGTTATCTCCTCCGAACAAACTTACGAACTAATGTACATCCTTGACACACTCACTAACACTACCAGGTTAGTTAGCATTCCCTTGTGAAAATAATGCTGATCAGTGTTTCAGAATGTATTGATTCATAATTTGTCATTAGTTTTGACAGTTTCATATAAAATAATTGTTTATACAAAAAGTTAGAACTGACTTCTGTGCCTTTCAGGAAAACAGTCTGACCATTGTCATCAAATATGAAATTATATGTACTTAAATTGGCTTTCTCTTTTCAGAGATAAGGATCAGACCGAGAACGAAGCAGCACATGTATCATTCTTGGATAAAGAAAAGGAAATCAGAGTTGCTCTTACTCATAATTTGGCTCAAGCCATAATCCAAGAAGGAACAGTGGAGAATTAATGGCGAGTGTTTGCCATGCCCACTGTGGTGACATCCTGTTAACACTTTGAAGCTCTTCATTGTAGCTATAAGTATTTTATAAGCATTGTGTTGTAATTGTTAGTTTTCTATTTAGTAAAAGTATGATTTCACTGGAGTCTTCATTATGCATTATTAAATGTAGTAGATGTAAAAATATATCTTCAAGTCTCTCTTCACATCATGAAAGGCAAAAAGCAATGAAGACAACTGCATATTTGTACTCAGATTGCTAATTGGTTGCTGCCATATATGCACTAAACTCCATTACTTATGATCATATTCATGTTCCAATTAGTATTCTATATTTCATGAGAACCAAAAAAGAATGATTAACAGATTTTTAATTTATTGAAAGATATCAAAGGTAGATAAAAGGTATTGCTGAATGCACCATCAACATTGCTGCTGCTTATGTATGTATGAGATGAGACTTCCATTATGCATCTACCATGCCAAATACACCTCTCACTTTATTGGCATAGATTTTGATTCTTTACTTATTCTAAATGTAATTTGTGGAAGTCCTCAGTGATATTCTTAATGGTTTCCTCTCAATTTAGGGCAGGTTATAAGCACCAGTGCTAAAGAAATTTAAGGAAAAGAAAATCACAAAAAAAAATTACATTCTTATTGGAGCCAAGGGATTCCTTGGCTCATTTTCAAACAGTTCCATGGAAACAGAAGTTCTTAAAGTTGCACTGTACAAATATATACTTACTGACCATTATGAAATAAGGCAAGGGTGGGTAAATATAATTGTACACCAGTACAGGCATCAATGTGTACAGATTCCTGTGATGTTCTAGCCTCAAGGGAAGAGAAAAAAGCACCCATACATTCACTTAAAATTATATGTTCCTTTTCAACAAATATTTGGTTAAAAATCTATTCCATAACTCAATTTATGGTTGAGAAAAAATTTAATTTTTCCAAATAATTCAAAATGCATGACCTAGAAAACTAAACCTAGAGAAGAGCCTCAGTTGTAACAATTATTTTCTCTAGTGTAACCAAGGCTCCTTCAACCCTCAGACCTACCAGAACATAGAAGGATAATAGAAACTCTGAGGGTGCTGTAATGGATAATGTATTGGAAGCGTTGACAGCTTAATAGTGTAAGAGTGGTGATCTTTGGAGGAGGGGGGAGCATACCTGCATCCTCCACCCCTCCCCCCACACACACCACTTATGATGCTTCCATAAAAATTATGGAAAAAAAAAATCTATAACTTTGACAAGTCATGGAATAGTTGAAAGTTATTATTTTTTTGTTTAGAGTTCACAAGAACTCCAAGTTTTATATTTTCCTTCTCTTTTTTGGCATATTTTTCACTTTTATGGTTATCACACACATTGTCCCGTCAAGAATGCCCTATGTACTGTCTCTCCGTTCAAGTGCCGACATAACCAGGGTGAAGCGGCTCGTAGCACAGTCAAGTCACTGCCACAACACTGTATTGCGGTACACAGTTACCACACTCAGCAGATGAGTCGATTTGTTCTACTGCTGCTGCTGGTATCCCTGTCGGGGACCTTGGTACCCACCACCACCACCTGGACCACCTCGGCCACGAAAGTTACCCCTCATGCCCTGACCTCTGAAGCCTCCTCGGCCCCCTCGTGGACCACCTCCCATTCCACCGCGGCCACCACGGAAACCCCCATAACCACCATAGCCTCCACGGCCATTCTGGAAGTTACCGCGACCCCCACGGAAATTGCCACGCCCAAAACCTCTGCCTCTGCTGCGGAAGCCTCCTCTTCTTTCGTAGTCACTGTGGCCATTGTGAGGGCCACCCCCTCCTTGCACTTCATCATAATCACCCCAATTAGTGCCCTCAACACTGCCCCATTTATCTTCACCTCCATTCATGGGGACTTCTTGAGCACCCCAATCATCATCCTGAGCCTGCTGTTGTGGAGGCTGGGAGGGTGGTGGCTGTTGCACATTTGCCAGGGGTGCTGAGGGTTGTGGAGGGGGCACTTGCTGGCCAGTCCATGGACTTGCCTCAGGATTGAATTCTACTTTGTCCTGCGGCCGAGCCTGCGGTGGCAGGGGGATTGGCGGTGGAGGGTTGGGTGTGCTATCGACCACAGTGCTGCTGGGGTAAACTGGCATGCCCTGGGAGTATGAGGCTACATTGTAAGTTTGGTTGGTGAATGTCTGTGTGGGAATGTTGGATGGATGTGTTGGGTCCTGGCTAGGAGGAACCAATGGAGACACCTGCTGTGGTGGCTGTGGAACGGGTGAAACAGATCTTTGGGTGACCGATTCGGTCTTGATGCTACCAATGGATACTACTGCTGGATCCATGTATACAGTGGGTGGCTCTTGTGCCACCTGACTTTCCTGTAAGAAGTCAAAACTTCCAGGTGCAACGAGATCATTCAGAGAGATTGGCTGCAGCTGTGGTGGTGGAGGTGGAGGCTGCAGTGGAGTTTGTTGGGGTGGTTGTGGCTGTGGCTGAGGAGGTTGCTGTGGTGGCTGTTGAGGTGCCTGTGGTTGCTGAGGTGGCTGTGCTGGGGTCTGCTGTGGAGGTTGTGTCTGAGGCACAGGTGGTGGCGGTGCCTGTGTGAAGTATGATGGGGCAGGGGGCATACCTGCTGCTGCTACAGCTGCTGCTGCAGCAACCTGAGAGGTGCCAGGTACCCCAGATGAACTCATCTGAGCCATAGCAGCAACCAAAGCTTCCTGTGCTTGTGTGACTCCAGCAGGCTCTTGTGGCAGGGCTGGTGAGAGCAGTGGTCCTGCTGGTGGGGGAGCCAGGCCAGGGGGAGGACCCTCTGTGACCGGACTAGTGATCACTAGCTCAGTAGCACCAGTGACCTCTTCCTCCTCCTCACCCACTAAACCATTTGTGTACTCTGGAACAACCTCCTCCTGCTGATACAAAAATAAAACATCACGTTTTGTACATAAATTTCAAAATAAACTTAGCCAAGTATTCTCACTTATGATATGGCTGAAGCTATACTAAAGTAACTAATAACTAGGTTTGTAGCAAAGACATCTAAATATATCTTAAACTAACCTAAAGAACCCTCCCTTAGATCAATAGGATGATGCGAGACAGATTATGTTTTTATTATCTACATGCCTGCATTAACAACACTGCTATATATCTGGCATCAAAATGTCCCTAGTCTATAGAATGTGTTTCTCTAATCCATGATTAGGGGAAGTTTCAACAGCAAATAGCACTTTTGCTTATGTATGTATGTATGTAAGAATGTGTGTGTGTGTGTGTGTTTTTCACTGTTTGATCTGCTGCAGTCTCTGACAAGACAGCCAGACGTTACCCTACGGAGCAAGCTCCGAGCTGATTATTACCGATCTTCAGATAGGCCTGTGTGTGTGTGTGTGTGTGTGTGTGTGTGTGTGTGTGTGTGTGTGTGTGTGTGTGTGTGTGTGTGTGTGTGTGTGTGTGTTTACCTACAGTAAATCCTCCTTATATGGTACTTCTTTATCCAGTAAATTCACAGTTACAGTGTTTGGTAATTACTACCCTCGAATCTATTCACGATACGAAAAATTTAGATACGGTATCTGCTCAGGTTTTGTTTACACCTTACCATAGCACCACCACGCTGCACGGCCACCACAACAACCAGTCTCTTCCTGCTCCCCAAAAAGAAGTATCTTCCCACATTTCCCACTGAACACAAGTGAAATCCTTACAGCATGTTTTTCGAGGATATTAGGAGTAAGGACTGAAATCCCTAATGTCCCTTAGCCTCGGGAGGAACATCATCCAATAGAATACGTGGCGAGTGAAAGGTAAATAAAAACTTTATTTCTTTTGCGCAGTATTTTACATTTTTTTATATGACTATTTTCATGTATTTTCATGTCTGTAGGGTGACTTTTGATGTGCTGGAACACATCCCCTATTATTACATGTTATAATGGGTTCAGTATACAGTAATTTAGATTTGCGGTAAGGTTTTCAGGAACGCATATGCACCGTATAACGAGGACTTACTGTACAGTCATCCAAATCTAAATGCGGCTTTCTGGTTGGGCTCCTTAGGGAATAGCAGGCCTTCCAGCTCTGCCAAATCTACATGAACTATAAAAATTGAGCTCAAATACATAAGTAAGAGGCATATAAAATGCTTTTATAAAAATTCAGTATCATCAAATGTTAAAAGAAATCAATTAAAAGAAAAATTAACATTCCATGCTTACAATATGCAAATCACAATAACAAATACTGTCAGTCCTGTGTAACAGTGGTGCTGTGAAAACATTATAATCTTTATTCAATGTTCACCATAGTCTTTAGAAAGACAAAATAGTGCAACAACTGTGTTCCATATACAATACGAATGAACATCTAAAAAAATTATGTTATTCGTGTATAAGATAAAATATTTTTTACTCCATTCACGCGGTAGCACTCATTACTGTACAAGGCATGGCCTGCCTGCGGGACACAGTCGGGGACAAGGTCACATGTCACGGTGGTAGATACTTTTCTCTCTCTCTCTCTCTCTCTCTCTCTCTCTCTCTCTCTCTCTCTCTCTCTCTCTCTCTCTCTCACACACACGCCCGGTAGTTCAGTGGTTAGGCGCTGGCTTCACAAGCCAGAGGACCGGGGTTCGATTCCCCGGCCGGGTGGAGATATTTGGGTGTGTCTCCTTTCACGTGTAGCCCCTATTCACCTAGCAGTGAGTAGTGAAACACACACACACACACACACACACACACACACACACACACACACACACACACACACACACCGCGAAGTGTAGTGGTTAGCACGCTTGACTCACAATCGAGAGGCCAGGGTTCGAGTCCCAGTAAGCCGCAAGGCAAATGGGCAAGCCTCTTAATGTGTTGCCCATTCACCTAGCAGTAAATAGGTACGGGATGTAAATCGACGGGTTGTGGCCTCACTTTCCCGGGTGTGGAGTGTGTTGTGGTCTCAGTCCTACCCGAAGATCTGTCTATGAGCTCTGAGCTTGCTCCATAATGGGAAAGACTGGCTGGGTGACCAGCAGGCACCCAAGGTGAATTACACACACACACACACACACACACACACACACACACACACACTCTGGAGGTATGGAGACAGGACACTATGAGCCTTACTTGAACCCTGTACAATACAACTAGGTAAACACACACACACACCACGTTCTGTAGTGGTTAGCACACTCGACTCACAATCGAGAGGGCCGGGTTCGAGTTCCGGCGCGGCGAGGCAAATGGGCAAGCCTCTTAATGTGTTGCCCCTGTTCACCTAACAGTAAATAGGTACGGGATGTAACTCGAGGGGTTGTGGCCTCGCTGTCCCGGTGTGTGGAATTGTTGTGGTCTCAGTCTTACCTGAAGATCAGTCTATGAGCTCTGAGCTCGCTCCGTAATGGGGAAGACTTGCTGGGGTGACCAGCAGACGACCGAGGTGAATTACACACACACACACACACACACACACACACACACACACACACACAGAGAGAGAGAGAGAGAGAGAGAGAGAGAGAGAGAGAGAGAGAGAGAGAGAGAGAGAGAGAGAGAGAGAGAGAGAGGAGGTCAGGTCACACACTTGGCCATTCAAATTCTGGGTGAAACGTGGCAACAGTGGAAGGCCTGCTATTCCCTAAGGAGACCTGCCAAAAAGCCGCATTTAGATTTGGAAGACTCGCTGTAGCATATGGGAGGAGCTATGCTCGGCTGTCCCATCTGTTATCACAAAAATTTTCCAATTTCATCTTCAAATGTTGTATTGTTGCTTGTCACTATCTAATGCATTCCAAGTTTTGACCATTCTTTTTGGAAAACTATTTCTTCACATCCCTCCTGCATGTGCCCTTCTTCAGTTTGTTACTGTGCCCCCTTGTGGATCACCTGTCACACACTATCAAATCTTCAATTGTATTCGTTGATCCTTCTAGGAGTGTAAACATTGCAATCAAATTTCTCTGTTCCAGAGAAGAATGAGTGGATCTAATCTTAACAATCTCTCCTCATCAAGGAGATCTTTCAGACTTGGAACTACTTTTGTTGCAGCATTCTGGATCCTCTCTAGCTTTTAATTAAATATTCTTCTTCAGATTCAGTGACCAGATCACTGCTGCATATTCCAATCTTGGGGATGTGTGTGTGTGTGTGTGTGTGTGTGTGTGTGTGTGTGTGTGTGTGTGTGTGTGTGTGTGTGTGTGTGTGTGTGTGTGTGTGTGTGTGTGTGTGTGTGTGTGTGTGTGTGTGTGTATTTTACAGGGCCTGGGGTTTATGCTCGTGTGGTCCCGTCTCCATATCTACACTTATCCAATTTTTCTTTAAAACTATGTACACTCTTTGCTGACACCACTTCCTCACTCAAACTGTTCCAAGTCTCAACACATCTTTGCGGGAAACTAAATTCTTTAACATCTCAGACATCGTCCCTTCCTTAGTTTCTTACTATGCGATCTTGTGCTTCTAAACTCATATTCTTCTCTCAGGATCAGTTTCTCATTATCCACTTCATCCATTCAGTTAATCAATTTATAAACTTGTATCAGATCCCTCTCTCTCTCTCTGCTCCAAGGTTGGTAGATCCATTGCCTTTAGTCTCTCCTCATATGCCATCCCTTTAAATTCTGGAACCATTCTTGTAGCCATTTTTGTAGTCTCTCTAATTTTCTTATGTGTTTCTTTTATGGGGAGTCCACACAACTCCTGCATATTCCAATCTAGGTCTTATTTTAGTACTTATCAATTTCTTCATCATTTCCTTGTCCATATAGTGAAATGCTACTCCAATATTCCTTAGCAAATTATACGTCTCTGAAAATTCTATCAATATGGCTTAACCGGTTGATTATTTTCTTCCATTGTCACTCCCAAGTCCTTTTCCTTTTTACTTTTTCTAGTTCTACTCCATCTCCCATCTTATAGATTCCCACTGGTCGTCTTTCACTTTTTCCCATTTCCATGACATGGCTTTTGTCCACATTGAATTCCATCTCCCATTTTTTGCTCCATTTCCAGATCTTGTTTAAGTCTTCCTGTAGTATTTCACAATCCTCTTTTTGTTTAATGACTCTGCACAGTTTCGCATCGTCCGCAAACAGATTTATGTAGCTGTTCACTCCCTCTGGCATGTCATTTATATATACAGATTTATGTAGCTGTTCACTCCCTCTGGCATGTCATTTATATATACAAGAAAAAGTATTGGAGCCAATACTGACCCCTGTGGCACTCCGCTGTCTACTGTTCTCCACTTGGACTTCATATCTTTAACTATCGTCCTTATTTCTCTCCCCCTTAAGTAATTCTTCATCCATCTCAATGTGCTTCCTTTTAAGCCACCCTTCTCCTCTAACTTCCATAGTAATCTTTCATGTGGTACTTTATCAAACGCCTTTTTTAGATCTAAATAAATAGTCAACCCATCCCTCTCTCTCTTGTACTTTATCAACTATTCTAGAGTAGAAACTCAATAAATTTGTCACACATGACCGACCTTTTCTAAAACCAAATTGGCTATTTGATAATATTTTGTTGTCTTCAAGAAACTCAATCCATTGCTTCTTTATTACTTTTTCACACATCTTGCATATTACACTAGTTAGTGATACCGGTCTGTAATTTAAAGGTTCTTCCTTCCTTCCGCTCTTATATATGGGAACCACCTCAGCTCTTTTCCACTCCACTGGCACTGTTCCATTTTCTATTGAGCATTTTATGATGTTGTATATTGGACTTGCTAGTTCTTCCCTACATTCTTTCAGTATTCTGCCTGAGACTTCATCCGGTCCCATTGCCTTTTCCTCATCCAATTCCGTCATCAACTTTTTATTTCAAGCTTGGTTACTTTAATCTCTTTCATATAGACAGTCTCTATTACCCTGTGGTCTTTCAAATTTGGATTCCTTAGTAAAGACCTCATGAAATTTACTATTTAACAGTTCTGCCATACTTTTTGGGTCTTCCACCATTCCGTTTTCTCCTTTTAACCTTTCTATTGTTTCTTTTTGTCTTATTTTTCCATTTATGAATCTGTAGAACAATTTTGGTTGTTCCTTACATTTTTCGACAATGTCCTTTTCATAGTTCTTTTCTTCTTCCTTTCTCACCTTAGCATATTCATTTCTTGCTGTTTTGAAGTTTTCCTTATTTTCTGGATTTCTGTTTCTTCTCCACCTTTTCCATGCTCCATCTCGTTTCTCCTTTGCCCTAGCACATCTTGCATTAAACCAATCTTTCTTTCCTTCTTCTTTAGGTCTATATTTCGGAACATATTCCCTGACCCCAGTTTTGTATATTTCCAAAAATAAGTTATATTTCTCTTGAACCGTTAATGAGTTTTCCATCTCCTCCCAGTTTACGTTTTAAAATAGTTCTTGAGATTCTCAATATCAGCCTTTCTGTAATTTAATCGGTCTCCTTTGTATGATTCATCTCTATCTTCCTTTCCTTCTTCTATATCCATTTCTAATATTACATGGTCACTCTTTCCCAATGGGCACTTGTATCTTATATCATCGTTAATTGGTATATCCCTTGTAAAAACTAGGTCTAATCTTGCCGGCTCATCGCTTTCCTCTGAATCTTGTGTTTTCCTTTACTCTTTGGACCATCAAATTATCTATCATTAGGTTCAGGAATCTATCTCCCCAGGCATCTTCCCCCATACCACTTTCATAATTTTCCCAGTCTACCTCCTTACAGTTGAAATCTCCTACCAATATCACTTTTCTCCTTTCCTTAATGATTCTTGTAAGACTCCTTATTGTGTCATCTATCATGTCTCTATATTCTTGGTTAGTCCGTGTGTGTGTGTGTGTGTGTGTGTGTGTGTGTGTGTGTGTGTGTGTGTGTGTGTGTGTGTGTGTGTGTGTGTGTGTGTGTGTGTGTGTGAGCGTGTGTGCATGAGCATCAAAGTATTTTGAAAATGCATACTCAAGCACATCTTGTGGCCAACATCTGTAGATTTAGAATTTTTTCCCATGTATCTAACTACAGTTCCATTTTGTTTCAGAGAAATATTTTGTACATTAAAAGTAACTTTTAAAACTAAATCATTAAGACCAAGTGAAGATGAGCAAATCCTCATCACACCTATGTGAACTGGTGGTGCATGACACTAGTCTTGAGTCCATATGTCACCTTGTACTCCTTTCTTAGCACTTTTCATGGTTGCTGATTGCTGTTTTGCTGTTTACATGGTATAAAAATGATAGCCCTGCCAAACTGCAAAAACAAATGTTATCTTCTAACACATGTGATTCCTAAACAATGTTAAAAAGTGCTTCATAGTGGCAGCTGGCCATCACAGCTGAAGCAAGAGACAAGCCAACCTTCTTTCCTATTCTAGTTGTTAAACAGGCTTTCCATCAACATTACTCACCGGCTCTGTAGTTGAGTGGGCTTCCTGTTCCTCCTCCTCCTCCTCCACTTCTTCCTCTTCTTCGGGAACAGCTGGCTTTCTCTCAGGGTACGGACAATTTGAAATTTCCTCCATCACACTGAGGAGAGCCTTATATGTGTTGCCAGCCACATCCTTGTTCTTTCCCTCTCGTAGCAGAACCATGTGCTCCGCTGCACTCCTGAACTCGCCCTGTTTCAAGCACAAATATCAGACAATTTTAGTAAACTACAGCCACATAAGAAAAAGAAAAGAAAAAATGTCTGAACTTCAAGCACCCAGTTTTGTTAATGAAGTTAAACCAAAAAGATTTAAAGAAATATAAATGAGAAGATAACATGATCCAATATAAGAACTGTAAAGGTAGGACCAAGAGTGGAATAGGTGTAAGACCATTTTACTGCAAGCCAATGAGAGGAAAAAAAAACCATACCTGCATTTCTGATATGGACTGTCCCTTGGTTCTGCTGGTTGTGGTCAACTTCTGCAATACCTGTAGACTGTCGAGGACTTCTGCAGAGACTTGCACCGCACCATTGGTCCCTGCCAGGAAGTCTGCTCGCACCTCCTCCTGTCCAAGCTGCTGTAGAACTTCCTGAAGACAACATTATTGCATTAGTTGGCTCTGCTAGTGTACTTTACTAATTGCTTCTGGTGCAGTTTTCAAAATCTTGAAAAATATAAATTCAGTGGCAAAAATAAGGTTAACCAGAAGCATCCCAACACCCCTGAAAAAACAAAAACAAATGCCAAAGATTCATGATTGAAAATGTGAACAAAAGGACTTCTTCAAACAATGGAAGTTTTTGATAAGTGAATAAAATCTAGAAGCAATCACACAACCTTCCCTTGTAACTTATACTCAGTTTCTCATTCCAAGTTCAGTATTATAGTCACTGTTATGCAACTACATGTGTTTGTCTTGTCATCCTCAGGGAAACAGTGCTGAGAAAGTCTGTGAATCCCCAACATGGCGACTTAGTTACAACTCTTAACAAGCATAACAGTGACATAACATCAGGTCTTGCTTGTTTAAAAGAACTATTCTACCACAATACGTGGCTTGTAAACTTTGCATGTGCTAACTAGTTTTCCTTTCATTATAACAACTACAGTAAGTTGTTATAATGAAAGGAAAAACAATATTTTTTTCCATCCCCCAAGTGAACTCAGGTTCAAATCTCAACTTGGATAGAGGCAATTACAAGTTTGACTTCTCTCACACTGTATAACAATTTACCTTGCAGTGAACAGGTACAGGAAGCAAGCCAACTAAGCTCCATGGCAGAAACTTCTAACATAATCACTACTATAATAACCACTGACCTGGAATTTAAGAATCTCCTTCACTTTGCTAATTTCTTCCTGCTGCCTCTCAATCTGTTCTCTTTTTGCCTGCTTCTTCATAAACTTGTTGTGCTCAGCCAGAATGACACCAAACTGTTGGTTCAGCTCCCGCACCACCTCCAAGTTTCCCAGTACCCGGTCATAGTTAGCCACCGCCTGCTGTTGGTCATCATTGAGCTGTTTTCCAGCCTGCAGGTCCACCCGGTATTGCTCCAACTTGCTCTGCAGGTGAAAGTACCACATAAATCAACCTGAGTACCATCATTTTGGCGCACATTTTCAATTTAAACACACATGAGACAAAGGAAGTTAAATCTCTCTCTCTCTCTCTCTCTCTCTCTCTCTCTCTCTCTCTCTCTCTCTCTCTCTCTCTCTCTCAAAATATATCACATGAAACCTGATATTTACATTAATCACAAGCTAATAAGATATTTTCCTGCTAGAAAAAAATAATTACTAGACATGAATTGAAAATTATGAAGACCATTTCAGAGAGAGAGAGAGAGAGAGAGAGAGAGAGAGAGAGAGAGAGAGAGAGAGAGAGAGAGAGAGAGAGAGAGAGAGAGAAGATATATATATATATATATATATATATATATATATATATATATATATATATATATATATATATATATATATATATATATATATATGCAGTCTGCTTCCATACAAAATCTTCACAATACAATTATTTGACAAGTGAAGGTAAACAGTGAAGGAATGGGTTCTTGATACCAGGGTAGAGCCATCTGGAAGTTTGCCATCTGTCACACACACTTTGGCTGAGGTATTACTTGGTTGGAGTTTGAACCTTTTTTTGTTTTTGTTTTTTTGTTTTCTTTAAGACCATTGCCCAAGGTCAATAAAACAATATGAGAGAGAGAGAGAGAGAGAGAGAGAGAGAGAGAGAGAGAGAGAGAGAGAGAGAGAGAGAGAGAGCACTATATATTTACATGCAGAGGGATCACAATATTCAATCAACAGACCATAGGTACAGTCAGCTCCCTACTTAATGAAGCAGTTTTCTTATGCATATTTCTAGCAAAACTCAGTGGCTAAAGCTGCCTCTGATGTGTCATCTTCCTCTCCCCCTCCACACCCCAATTTCCATCCCTCTTTCCCACCCCAATGCTTCTCATAATTCCTTCACCCCTCTCTCTCTCTCTCTCTCTCTCTCTCTCTCTCTCTCTCTCTCTCTCTCTCTCTCAGATGAAAGCAATAAAGCTATCAGGCCAACATGTGGCAGTCCACTCTCAAAGGCATGAATCTCCCTCCTTTCCTTTAACAAACCTCACCATCTTTTTACTTTTTACTCATAATGGACAATGGTACTAACTGAATTATCCCATATCCATTTACTGTAACAATGACACTATTCATGAATAATGAACATACTCCAATTAGTTGATGAAAATAATATTACATCCATGTCTTCAGTTTTGTAGTGAGGCCAGTAGTGCTGCACAGCACATAATACTATACATCTTTACTTTGGGTATATCCCATTAGCTGCACGTCAATTTCTCTTTATATTGCAATATTTATAAACGAAAAGCATATTTGATCAAATTATAGGATAATATACATTGTACACTATTTTTTTTTTTTTCACAATCATCAAATATGCACTGCACAAGATATAACATACAATGAACTGCCCCAAAACTTATAAATGAAAATTCATCTCCATTCTTGAAATCTACAAAAGCACAGGTCTAAAATACACCAATGGTTGATATTTTCCACCAACAGTGAGTCCAAGGACAAAAAATTATTCTTGTATAGATTGATAAGTTATCATGGTCACATTATTGAGCACAAGAAATGCTTTGTTTGAGGTCCAAGGCAACCCAGCTGTACTTGAGCAAACCAAAGAAACAGCCATGCCTTAATTCTGGCCATGTAGCAATAAACAGCTTTTCAAAACCAATTTGTTCCATGGCAGCACATCAGCCATGGAACACAGGTCTGGATTACTTCCAGAGATTGAAAGCTCTGGATTTATATCCTTGTCACAGCCAACTTTTTCACCTACTATTGGCTAATTTTTCAGTCATTGTGCTATTGCTACTAAGGACATATTCAGAAACCCAACACTAAATACCACAAGAGGTCATCAGTACAAGATTGCTCCTGTAGGTAAGAATAATTAGATGTATGCCAACAATTCTCCAATATCCTTACTATAAGTGTACTTCCAGGCCTTCCCTAAATGTAGTGACACGAGATGATTCAAGAAGATGCAGAGCTTGGTGGCTAGAGCCATATAGCTCAACTAATGCTTTAAAACTATATACATCACCAAGATAATGCCGTAGGTGAGGCTGAACTTGCAATAGGTATGTATGATATCTTGAATATCTTAAATATTTTGAAGAAACCACTAAAAGCTATTCTATAATATACAAGACAAGTGTTCTTTAAACCTTGCATATTCATTAGTGCATCATTTGTATAAATTTGCATGAATATACACACATCATTACATCTCACTTGTTGTTTACATGTGTCTACAATGCAGTGACCCAACAAACAAGAGCTAGTGACCTAGTAAAGGATTTTAACATTTAATTTGAAGAACCACTGGCTTGACCATGTTAGGCACATCAAGGTAACAGTAGCCTCAGAAACTTCAGGTTAGTCTAACAACTGATTAGGCATGTTATGTGCAGCACAAGATTTACTTCATCAATAATTTGAAATGTTTCATGAAAAAATGGTGTTATGGAGGTCAGAAAAATGCTGAGAAGCATCCCATTCCTTTCATAGTAAGACTACTTTACCAAATTGTATAAATTCGAAACATTAGAATCTATTTAATAAAACGAGTGTTAGTCATCAGAAATACACTACAGTAAAACTGGGGTCGTGAAAATTAGAGGCCTTTCATTCATCTTTATCGAGTGCTTTTCAGGGTGCGTGGAGACTTCCGAATGGTCACCGCTAAAGGTGAATTGAAACATCTCCCTTGTCCGTGATCACATTTCCCTCCCATGAGGAGTGGCACGCCCTTGCCGCCAAACCCAACATGCCCCCTTGCCATCACACTGCACTCCCCGCCCTGGCAGCCTCATGGGAACACAAGCAAGATCGAAAGAAACTATCTCCGGCAGCAGTCAGAGGAACATAAAGAACTGAAGGGCCAATGGAAGCATGTCCAGTGTGAGTGGCGCCACATGTGATACTGTCAACAAGGGCTGCAGCAACGGCAGCAGCAGACGGCCCTAACCCTGTGTCCCTGTTTGGCCACCCCTCACACCCTCGTGCCTCTTCGCTGTCCCTGAGCCATTCCCTGTAGGCTCAGGGGCAGGATCGACGGCTGGGGGGCGGCGTGACAGGTGTGTGGGGGCCGTAGATGCGCACATGGCAAGGATTCAAGTTAACATGGCCGTCGCTTTGTTCGTCACCTCCTCCCTCCAGCACATTTTTTCTCCTTTCCCACTCACCCTTCGCTTCTCCAAATTCCTGGTCTTCTTCTCGACGAGGTTTATGACTTTATGGAAAGGATCAAGGGCGTCTGAGGGCCCCTGATTTTCCGGCTTTACGGAGGCAGAAGGCATTCTTCACAGGGCAACTTTTCTGGTGATCTTTCTCTTACGCACTGCGCCCCTCGCTGCCCCTCACTGCTGGAACTTGCCTCACCCCGCACCCCGCCCCTCCCATACACCTCTACTCTCTAAATCCTAAACAAGGTAAATAAAATTCAATTATATATGCACGTAGAAGAGCGTTTGAAAGGTGTAATTCAACAGCATTCATGCTTGTAGTATGTTTTTTTTAAAGTGTTTGCTTTCTCGTGTGAGCATCTGTCCCCGCGGCATATTCAATTCTGTCTTGCCTCAGCGATATGACTCATATACGTACTGTATATGTGTTCCTGAATAATGCAATAATGTATTATGCATATTAATTTGTAGTGTTTTAAGTGCAAATAAAAAAATACCACTCATTAAGTAAGGAAAATGGATAATAATAACGAATGCACAGGATACGGCCTCTTCGCATGCGTACAGTTTTTTTTAAATAGGCAATACATTACAGTAGCGTTTTGCAGCACAAATGAATGATGAAATATTACATGTTTATACTCCGTCTCTTTCGATTTCATTGCGCTACTAATCAATTTACTTCTGAAATGAATGTGAAGCAGTATAGGTGAGAGTTCATGCATGCTGTACATACATTAGCTCATGGGAAGGTAGCGTGGGTATACCTAGTAAATATGTTTAGACGATCTATTTTTCTCATATTGTCCACAACTGTTCAACATTTACTACATCGTTCTCGAATATGTTAATAAATGTTACCTCAAGCATGCATCAAACAGTGGCGGATAAAGGGAGTGGGGGGCCTGAGTGTGCTGAAGCCCCTCTTTTTTTTTTTTATTATACAAAAATGGTTGCATATAACTTAGAAATATCCTCAAGATTACAGCTGTTATAAAAAAAAAAAAAAAAACTATCAGGGTCTTACACTGCACCCCTCCCCCCAGCCCCAGAACTTGCCAGGTGAGGTGAATAGGTTAGCACCCCCAAAACATTTTTATGCTGGATGCGCCACTGGTATCAAAAAACAGTATTACAAAATAATATACTTAGGCCTCCGTACAACCAAATGTCATCATGAAAGTGCAGTAGCAACATTTTTTCTTCTTTAAGTGAAACAAGTCCAGTTTCACTTAGGATTTCCCTAAGGTCGAATTCTTTGATAGCAGATTGAACTCTTTGATAGCAAAAGAAAAAAAAAAACTAGGTGGGGCGGCCTCACTGCACAAGGTTTTCTTCTTCCTCTCATCCCTTTTCTGTCCAACTCTCTAATGCAAGAGTTAACTAGTACTCTCAATCATTCATACTTTTCACTGGTAAACTCTGGAACTCCCTGCCTGCTTCTGTATTTCCGTCTTCCTACGACTTGACTTCTTTTAAGAGAAAGGTGTCAAGACATTTGCTCCCTAATTTTGGATAACCCTTCTTATCTTGTAGAGAACCAGCATCAAGTGGACCTTTTTTTTTTTTTTTTTAATATTGTGTTGCCCTTGGCTGGCCTTCTCTTTTACATAAAAAAAAAGGAAGGGGATGCCTTATCACTATGGCACTAATAGTCCTTTTAATTTCTAAAGCTGTTGTATGTAAATCTAAACCTCTGTGTGTGTGTGTGTGTGTGTGTGTGTGTGTGTGTGTGTGTGTGTGTGTGTATCCGGTGGGCAAGATATGTCAAACAGTGCTGCATCCGCAGGGGTCGGCTTTCTCACTCATCGAGTATAAACAAAATGTGTGTGTGTGTGTGTGTGTGTGTGTGTGTGTGTGTGTGTATTTACTTAGTTGTATTTACCTAGTTCTATATTACATGCTTCGAGCGGGGTTCATAGTGCCCTGTCTCCATATCAAATTTTCTCCAATTTTTCCTTAAATTCATGCACGCTTTTTGCTGTTACAATCTCATCATTCAGGCTGTTCCAGATAGTCACTGGCCTATGCGGAAGACTGAACTTTTTAATCTTTCTCAGACATAATTTTTCCTGATCTTTGAGTGTCCTCTTGTCTGTCTATCTCCATCTTCAATCAGTGATATACCTGCTTGGTCTTGTTCATCTTTTCCATTCTGTTCACCAACTAGTAACTGGTGAATCGTTATTAGATCTCTCTCCCGTCTATCCTTCAAAGTAGTTAGTTCCATTTCTTCTAATCCATCTTCATGTGTAATTCACCACGGTCGTTTGCTAGTCACCCAGCCAGCTTTTCTCATTACGGAGTGAGCTCAGAGCTCATAGAGCACATGTGTACGTCTCTCTCTCTCTCTCTCTCTCTCTCTCTCTCTCTCTCTCTCAGTTGCATAGTGGATGAAAGTGATAAAGCCAATATGGATCTATAATGCATGGCATCCTTGAAATCATAAAATAACTGCCTTCCTCCTTGCGTAAGGTAGTGCAACATATAAGGATAATGAATACGTTTCCTGGTTAGATTATAGAATATCCATAGCTGCAGCAAGCGTAGACTTGGGTATACACATGTATGTAGGTTACATTGCAAGAATTCATCAATATATACATTATATGGCAAAATCCATAGCGATTCTTCATTATGAAGTGTTACAGGTGTGCTCGATGCTGGAGAGCCACCGTTCAGAGGGTCAGTGCATGACTGTGCATCGCCCCGTGAGTAGTGAGGTGGGTTAATTGGACTTCATTGCACGAGCTACAAAGTTACTTAGGTAGACTTACTATTGGCCGATTTGTGCTTTAGAGATGCAAAGCGACCTATACTCATGTGTGTGTGTGTGTATATATATATATATATATATATATATATATATATATATATATATATATATATATATATATATATATATATATATATATATATATATATATATAGTCAACAGCGAGGTCTGCATTATTCTTTTGTACAGCGTATTTTGTACAAAAAGAATAATGCAGACCTCGCTGTTGACTTCAATAGTACATGCATTCAAAATGGTCTACTCCCGAAATATATACATATATATATATATATATATATATATATATATATATATATATATATATATATATATATATATATATATATATATTAAATATTTTTAGATAGTGAACTGAGAGAGAGAAATGCTTAGAATTACCGAGATGTATGAGATCCCGAACTTTGCTCCATGAAGTAAACACGCGTGACGTCATCAGGTAAACATTGCAAGTGAGGAGAGCGGCAGACAGGTGCTGGCGGGAGACCAACACAACGAGACACGAGCCACGAGGCGTGACATTATGTTGGACAGCAGTGAAGACGAGATGGAGCTGGTGAGTGCGTACTGCAGGGAGATGGAGGAGGAGGAGGAGGACGAAATTTTCGACATGACACCCGTCTGTACTCGCCCGCAGTAAGTGATTCATGCTTGTATGTATCATGGTAGAGGTATCTTGGTGTCATATGCATTTTTTTTCCCAATACTTCTAGCTTTGGTTGATAACATAATGTTAACAGCATTTCCCTTCAGCTGCTTTTCAATAAATTACGTAATGGTTACTGTTCTCGTGTATTACTTTCTACATTTCGAATAACTCCCACTTTGAAACCAAAAGTGTTAGTCTGTAGAATTACGCCTTGTACCCTATGCACACCACACGTCAGTGCTTAGGTACCATTCTTAGTGTACTGTTATGTCTATAAAAGTTGTAATATGCGGAAATGCAATGTTCACCCAGGACGGCACTTTGAAATTTGAAGAGACTCATGAAATGAAAGTAATTTTGTTTTTGTCGTTTTGTTGTTATATGCTGCTTACAATACTTGTAGGTATGTGACGCTGTTAAATATATATATTGCTTGGACAAGTATTTATGGTTTCCCATTATAGTAAGACATACTTTCTTTGCCCATTCATCTGTAATCCCATGTGACACAAGCCAGTCAGACATCTCTCAGTAGCTACACTGTGCCTGTCATGGAAAAACTGTTGCTCTGATTGTAACCTTGGTTTGCCAGACTTTTCATTCTTCCACCTCCTACCCCTCTGTTATGTGTTGATACATACAGATACTATTCCAGTAACCTTTGTCAGTCTATGATGGATTTATAATAGATTTGGCGTTGAGGTTGAAAGGGAGGTGGAGTCCCTCTCTAGGTTAAGTTAGGTTAGATCAAGGGATAGATTTAGTTAGTTTAGGTTAGATTTCATCAGTATTTTAGGGATATTTTTTTTTCAACTTAGCCAAGTAGGGCTTCTTAAACCTTTTGGAATTACAGAATGGGGAGGAGAATGGTGGCAAAAAGAGAAAAGCTTTATTCTGCAATTTTACTAAAAAAAAAAAAAAAAAAAAAAAAAGATAAATGGAAAAATAGTTTGTGGCACCTGTGGAAAGTAGGTATTAATCTTACCACAGCAAATGGCAAAACAACTGACTGGAAAATTAGTTCACAATTATTTATCTAATTTGTTCATTACTTAAATATAAAATAAACCTTCTCTCAGATTGTATGCTGGGACTTAATACTCCTCATGTTATGATTATTCCAGCAGATGACAATAGTTTAGTGCCTAGTGTTTACATGTTCATCAAATAAAGATTATTTTCTGCAGTTTTGCATCACCTGAAACTTGTGCTTCTCACTTTTTATAGCCTGAACTATGCTACATGTAAAACACACACAATGCATTGAAATGCTAAGCAGTTGATCTGGTAGCTCAAATGAGAAAGATGATCCCTAGTGGGACCAATCAAAAGGAGAAGCCCAAATAAGTCTGAACTTTGGGAGAAATGTGGTATGTTGGGCAATGAACCTGTAACCAGAGCATCAAAGGCCAACATATTACTGATGAAGCAGAATGCAGGTGCACCCTTGCTGCTGCAGAATGGTGGGGCTTTCATGTTGGGATCATGCAAGTTGACCAAACTATGGTTGCATATTCTGATTATTATTATTTTTTTTTTTAACTTTATCAAATACCATTAAGTGTTCTTTCCTTATTGCTATAATTTACATATATTGACCATGTGATAAGAATTTTTCTTATATTTTGAGCCTCAGCCTTAAATTTTATGAGAGATTATGTTAGTCAGTAATTGAAATAATAGCTTTATACAAAGTAACACATTTTCTTGATACAGAAATATGAAATAGTATTTTTGAGTGAGTAATGGTTTGATCTCACCACTTTTCTTGGATCCACAGAGAAAATGGTGGCAAAGGAGATCTTGGGTTCTTCAGTGGCAAGTTTGGTCCTCAGGTGAGCTGTGTATGTGTGTGTATTTACCTAGTTGTAGTTTTACAGGGCCTGGGCTTTATGCTCGTGTGGCCCCATCTCCATATCTACACTTATCCAGTCTTACTTTAAAAGTATGCACACTCGTTGCAGACACTACTTCTTCATTTAAACTGTTCCACATCTTAATACATCTTTGCAGGAAACTATATTTTTTAACATCTCTCAGACATCTTTCTTTTCTCAGCTTTTTACTATGCGATCTTGTGCTTCGGATGTCATATTCTTCTCGCAGGATCAGTTTCTCATTATCCACTTGGTCCATTCCATTGATCAATTTATAAACTTGTATCAGGTCTCCTCTCTCCCTTCTTTGTTCCAGGGTTGGTAGATCCATAGCCTTTAGTCTCTCCTCATATGTCATCCCTTCAAATTCTGGAACCATTCTTGTAGCCATTTTTTGTAGTCTCTCCAATTTCCTTATGTGTTTCTTTTTATGAGGGGTCCACACTACTCCTGCATATTCCAATCTGGGTCTTATTATAGTACTTATCAATTTCTTCATCATTTCTTTGTCCATGTAGTGAAATGCTATTCCAATATTCCTTAGCAAATTATATGTTTCTCTAAAAATTCTATCAATATGGCTTACTGGTTGATTGTTTTCTTCCATCGTCACTCCTAAGTCCTTTTCCTTTTTAACTTTCTCCAGTTCTACTCCATCTCCCATCTTATAGATTCCCACAGGTCGTCTTTCACTCTTTCCCATTTCCATGACATGGCTTTTGTTCACATTGAATTCCATTTCCCACTTTTTACTCCATTCCCAGATCTTATTTAGGTCTTCTTGCAGTATTTCACAATCCTCTTTTGCTTTATAACTCTGCACAGTTTCGTATCATCTGCAAACAAATTTATGTAGCTGTTCACTCCTTCTGGCATGTCGTTAATATAAATGAGGAAAAGTATTGGTGCCAATACTGACCCCTGTGGCACTCCGCTTTCTACTGCTCTCCACTTGGACTTCATATCTTTAACTACCGTCCTTATTTCTCTCCCCCTCAAATAATTTTCTATCCATCTCAATGTGCTTCCTTTTAAGCCACCCTTCTCCTCTAACTTCCATAGTAATCTTGCATGTGGCACTTTGTCAAACGCCTTTTTTAAATCCAAATAAATACAGTCAACCCATCCCTCTCTCTTGTACTCTATCAACTATTCTAGAATAGAAACTCAATAAATTAGTTACACAAGACCGTCTTTTCTAAAACCAAATTGGCTATTTGATATTAATTTGTTGTCTTCAAGGAACTCGATCCATTGTTTCTTTATTATTCTTTCACACATCTTGCATATTACACTAGTTAGTGATACCAGGTCTGTAATTTAAAGGTTCTTCCTTCCTTCTGCTCTTATATATGGGAACCACCTCAGCTCTTTTCCATTCTACTGGTACTGTTCCATTTTCTATTGAGCATTTTATGATGTTGTATATAGGACTTGCTAGTTCTTCCCTACATTCTTTCAGTATTCTGCCTGAGACTTCATCTGGTCCCATTGCCTTCTCTTCATCCAGTTCCTTCATTAACTCTTTTATTTCAAGCTTGGTTACTTTAATCTCTTTCATATAGATTGTCTCTCTATTACCCTGTGGCCTCTCAAATTTGGATTCCTTAGTAAAGACCTCCTGGAATTTATTATTTAATAGTTCTGCCATACTTTTGGGTCTTCCACCATCCTGTTCTCTCCTTTTAACCTTTCTATTGTTTCTTTTGCCTAATTTTTCCATTTATGAATCTATAGAACAATTTTGGTTGCTCCTTACATTTTTCGACAATGTCCTTTTCAAGTTCTTTTCCTCTTCCTTCCTCACCTTAACATATTCATTTCTCGCTGCCTTGAAGTTTTCCTTATTTGCTGGATTTCTATTTCTCCTCCACCTTTTCCATGCTCCATCTCTTTTCTCCTTTGCCCTAGCACACCTTGCATTAAACCAATCTTTCTTTCCTTCTTCTTTAGGTCTATATTTTGGGACATATTCCCTGACTCCTGTTTTGTATATTTCCAAAAATAAGTTATATTTCTCTTGCATCATCTCTGAGTTTTCCATCTCCTCCCAGTTTACGTTTTTAAAATAGTTCTTGAGATTCTCAATATCAGCCTTTCTGTAATTTAATCGGTCTCCTTTGTATGAATCGTCTCTATCTTCCTTTCCCTCTTCTATATCTATTTCTAATATTACATGGTCACTCTTTCCCAATGGGCACTTATATCTTATATCATCATTCATTTGTATACCCCTTGTAAAAACTAGGTCCAATCTCGCTCGTCGTTTCCTCTGAATCTTGTGCATTCCTTTACTCTCTGGTCCATCATATTGTCTATCATTAGGTTCAAGAATCTTTCTCCCAGGCTTCTTCCCCATACCACTTTCATAATTTTCCCAGTCCACTTCTTTACAGTTGAAATCTCCTACTAATATAACTTTTTCCTTTCTTTAACAATTCTCGTTAGACTCCTTATTGTGTCATCTATCATGTCTTTATATTCTTGATTGGTCCATGAATTTGTTTTTGGTGGCACATATGTTACAATGATTGTTAACTCTTTTTTATTAATATGCATCTTAACATATAATACTTCTGCTTTTCCTTCCCACATTCCACTTGGTTTATCACTATCTCCTTCCTTAACATAATCATGACTCCTCCTCCTTTACCCACTCTGTCTCTTCTCCATACATTATACCTATTATCCAAGTCTATTTTGATTGCCTCATTTAGTTTTGTTTCAGCCAGGCATACAATATCTGGATTTTCTTTATTTATGTAATCTCTTAATTCTAATTTACTTGATAAAACCCGTCTATGTTCGTATACATCATTTTTAGTCTTTTGCCTTTATCATTTTTAGTTAAACTTGTTCCACTTTTTCTCTTCCTTCTCGTTTATATACCATTTCCTTATCCTGTCTCCTAGAATTCTCCAAAAAATGCCTTTTTTCCTCTTCTGACCTTTCATTATTCTTTTCCTTACTGCTGCTGCCAGTTCATTGTATCTCTTCCTTTCTTCCTCATTTCTATTTTTCTTTATATAGATATCCTTGCAGCCTTCTGTTTCTCTAAGTTTTGTTGTTCTATATAATATTTCTTCTGTTGCTGCTTGTGATTTTAGTAGTATTTTAATTGGTCTTGTTTTTCCTTCTTGATATGGTCCCATTCTGTTTATTTCTTCTACTTCCTCTTCCAAGTTCTGCCTATCTTCGTCGTTTAGATTCTTCAGTAGGTCTTTGACTGATTTCATTTCTTCTTTTTCTCTTTTTGGTCTATATTTTATATTTTTTTCTTTTATTCCAAATACGACTGTGTGTGTGTGTGTGTGTGTGTGTGTGTGTGTGTGTGTAAATAAATTAATAAATAAAATAAATTAATATAATAAAATAGATAAATAAATAATGATTGATAAATAATAGTAATAGCTAATAATAATAATAATAATAGCTAATGATAATAATAATAATAATAATAATAATAATAATAATAATAGGTAATAGAAGATAATAGATAAATAAAAATAATAAATACAAAATAACCTAACTAACCAAACAGGATAACAATGGAATAAGTGGTATGACATGGTCAGTTCATGATATTATCCAGTTCTCCAAAGGTACCACAAGATTGGAAGCAAGCACATACTGTTTAATTTTCTGTAATGAACATACATCACAAGATAAAGCAATGCATGTAGTCCTAAGTGATGGCTTGGTACCATCATTGCTGGAATCCCAAGAAGTTAAACTGCACAGTGGATATGTGTGAGACTGACAGTGTGTGAAAGACATAACACTGCCCATGGCAACTTTGCCAATTCCTGGCCAGCTGCCATCCAGTGATAATGGATAATATGATGTTGGTAATAATAACCAAAACTGAGATAACTTATTTGATTAGACCTTTGATTGTATAGCTCTGATTCTCGTTATGCTACAGAGAAAAAGTCAAAGAATATATTAGATAATTTTTCCAAATGGTAATTATATTATCACATGATATATGTAACAAACTAGCTGTCTCAATAGTGGAAGAAAGGAGGGGAAAGGAAGAATGGATTGCTACTGTCCTGTACAGCCCATGTCTAGTCACAACTGGCTGTAATCCATCATTAATCTTCTCACTCACTGTCAAGCCTCCCCTTGCGTGTGTATCTTGCCAGACGCGCTCCACTTGGCTGGGCCAGTTGGAAGCTGGTGGTGGTGCAGTGAAGGGGGTCCTATATTTAGAGCATCAGAAAATGATGCTGAAAATGGAAGGTGTTTGAATATTGGATTGTACTGATTGAAATAATTTTGCTAACATTGCTGGGCAAGTGATAACTGAAACACCTTAATGAATGTGAGCCAAGCAGTACACAAGAAAATGTTTATTACTTATTATCTCAGTGATTTTTTTCTCTGTGACATCTCAGAAGACTGTTTTTAGAAAATACTGTGCTACTTACATTAGACTCCTTAAATATAAAACTACACCAGAGTAATGGAGTCTGAAGCAGTGGAAATTTCAACCTCGGATTATGATTCCATGAACTTGGTGAGTACAGTCTCCTAGCGTACAACTGATGATAGAATATTTGTTTTCCAGATGATGGGATTGCCCCTACTGATGGTCATTATGATAATTATATTTTTAGTAGGTGTTAACTTACAAAATAATTATATCCCTGGACAGAGTATGACTTCTGTGTGGTCTGATGCAGCAAGTGAGAGGAGCCAAGAGACAGGAAATGGCGAGACACTATGGAGTGCTGGGCCTGCCATCAATGGCCACTCTCTTTCCCCTTCTGCCCACCACAATGGATATCTGAAAGGTGATGTTTCGCCAGAGACAGAATTCTTTGTGGTGATTCAAGAAATCATTATATATAAATATTCATAAGGCATTGAGAAGTCAGCGTATAAACTTTGTGATATTGAAGTTATATCAAAACTAATTGTGATGGAAACAATTACAAAATTTTACCATCCTATTTATCTTTTAATGTTTTACAATTACAGCTCCCAGCCCAGCCCCATCATGCGGCTCTACCAAAAGTTTTGGCTCAGGACCTCGCAGGAGTAATTCTAGAAGAGAAATCCGCATGCATGAAGGGTATGCACTTCCTCTTGATGAACTGCGTTTGGCTTCCATGCAGGGTAACCTCCCTGTGATGAAGTCTCTGTTCAAACAAGGTGCAGCAAAGTTGTGTTTTTATAATTAGCTATGTATAAAAGTTGTGATACTCAAAGTGAAACCACAGAATGTTAATGCTCAAGAGTATGTAAACTAATACATTTTAAATTAGAGATACTACTTCTGTCATAAATATTCTTTGATTTTAATTTCTTCATGATTTTTAGATTATCATACAGTTTCCTCCTGAAAATAACTCAACTTTACTTCTCTCCTGTGATTCCACTTCTATTTTGAATCACACATGTCTATGTATTGGTCACACAGGTATTGCAGTAGACCAGGTGCTGAAGGGAGGGTGGACCTGTCTTTTGTTTGCCTGCTCTTCTGGCCGTCCTCAAGTGGTGGAGTATCTTCTCCAGCAAGGAGCTGACCCTAACATGCACAAAGGTGTGATGTTATTGTCTTAGTTCTTTTCCTTCCTGACCTTTCTGTGCAATATATTTTTCTTACAAATTGATTTCATATCCAGTCATGCTTATTTTGCTAATTGACATATAATTCATAGTAATTTACTTTGTGGCCATACTTTTGATACCATCAGATATAGACTCCCCCATAAAAGTAGCACAGTAAATACAATATATGCCTGTCCCATGATAGATTGTTCCATCAGTGCAAGTTTATAGTGTTATTGGAGGTGAATAGTGTTGAGGAACAATTGGCAGCTCACTCAGAGGTGCATTCTCAAGATAGCAGTGGCACAGAGAAGGAATGTATTACCTCACCATCCTAAAGCAGTTGCCAGTTACTTAAGTTCCCATGGTGTTGTAAAAATAACAATGTGAAATACACAATAGAATGTAAAGACTTGAGTGGGACAAAAAGTTAAAATTTTATCCATCAACTCCTATTTCAAGGGTTCATAGCCATAGTTACAATGAATACATTTGTAAAATCAAGAGAATGGTGGGAAGATGGTAAGGGGCATTATGTTTACAGTGACACTCTAAATAGTCTTGGCACAGTGAGCAGCCACTTGTTGAATGAGTGTCATGGGGCTCGAGGATCCAACTTCACCTTCATGTTGTCATGTGTAACTCTTGGCACCACTCCAGTGCCCTAGTTTAGTGTCATATTTTGGTGACATTTAGTACCTTGCAGTAAGATATTGGAGTTTGGACAAATGGGAGAAATGATAAGGAAATTTTATCAAAATTTTTCGTACCTAGATCTACAATTATCAGAATGAGGAATAGAGGTGGTTCATATTTAGTTTTGTAAATAATTAGAAATTTGTTTTGGTTATTCTCATCATCTGTGTACTCCTTGTACTTTCATCATCCTTGTAAAACTTTTCACAGGACATGGTTTAAAGAGAAATGCTCCTATTAAGAACAAACAACAAATTTATTTCATGCACAGAAATAAATAAGTAATTAGAGGCTGAAGCTTTTACATCTACAGTATCTCTTCCCAAGAGACAATAAACAGCAGTGCATGTCAACACCTTCCAGAGCTCTTCACACCCCTCATGGCAGCATGTGCATCCAGCAGAGAATCAGAAGAAGAGCTGCTGGAGTGTGTGGATCTGCTGCTTAATTACGGAGCTAAAGTGGATGTTGCTGAGCGTCACCGCATGACTCCCTTGATGTTTGCCAGCAAGGAAGGACGCATTTCTGTTGTACAGCGCCTCATCAATGCTAAAGTTGATATAAACAAACAAGACAACAGAGGGTTAGCATGAATATTCTTTTTAATCTGTTTTATTTGAAAACAATGAAAAAAAATTGGTTAAAACAAATTTTTTAGGATTATTTTGATCTTCACCCTCACTCTCCAATCATGCATATATGTGTGTGTGTGTGTGTGTGTGTGTGTGTGTGTATTTACCTAGTTCTATTTACCTAGTTGTGGTTTTACAGGGCCTGGGCTTTATGCTCGTGTGGCCCTGTCTCCATATCTACACTTATCCAATCTTACTTTAAAAGTATGCACACTTGTTGCAGACACTACTTCATTCAAACTGTTCCACGTCTCAATACATCTTTGTGGGAAACTATACTTTTTAATATCTCTTACATATCTTCCCTTCCTCAGCTTCCTACTATGCGATCTTGTGCTTCGAGTCCGACTGGCGTATTCTTCTCTCAAGATCAGATACTCATTGTCCACTTGGTCCATTCCGTTTATCAATTTATAAACTTGTATGAGATCCCTTCTCTCCCTTCTGTGCTCCAATGTTGGAAGATCCAAAGGCTTTAGTCTCTCCTCATATGTCATCCCTTCAAGTTCTGGGACCATTTTGTAGCCATTTTTTGTAGTTTCTCCAGCTTCCTTATGTGTTTCTTTTTATGAGGGGTCCACACTATTGCATATTCCAATCTGGGTCTTATTATAGTACTTATCAGTTTCTTCATCATTTCTTTGTCCATGTAGTGAAATGCTATTCCAATATTCCTTAGTGTGTATTCACTGTTTGATCTGCTGCAGTCTCTGACGAGACAGCCAGACGTTACCCTACGGAGCGAGCTCAGAGCTCATTATTTCCGATCTTGGGATAGGTCTGTGTGTATTTACTTATTCTTTTCCTTTATCTATCTTCTCTTTGGCAGGTGGAGTGCACTTAGCTGGGCAGCCACTAGAGGTCATGGACGGGTGGTGAGGGTATTGCTGCAGAACTCAGCAGACCCCACAAGAATGAACAATCATGGCCAGCGACCAGCTGATATTGCTTTTGCTGCTGGATTTCCTGAAGTGAGTATCAAACTAATCTTGTTGCAAATTATTTATTCCAGAAGAGTAATAGTATTGCATGTTGAGTTAGAGATAGAGGAGGAATGAAGTGAAAGAAATTACGCTTGGTAGAAAATTATATGTAGATGACAGCTAGGAGGGTGACAGTGATATAGGAAAGGTTTGGAAGGCGATGAAAAGGATGCAAAGTGAAGGTTAGCTAAGAAGAAAGTATGAAAGTTAAGGGTAATAGGATGACTGAGAAAGATACTGTAAAGAAGAGATGAGCAGAGTATTTAAAATGTTGAAGAGAATGAGAACAGAGCTCATGTGAGTGAAGTGAATGATTTGTTGAATGAATAATAGAGCTTAGGACCATTTAAAGACAAGAAGATTGGACTAAACTTTATGTTTTGCTTATTTAGATAGCAGACATCTTAGAGCGTTATACTGCCCAATGGCCAAATGCAAGTGTTGATATGACAAGCCTGGCTGGTGCAAGCAAGACCACAGCCACACCCCGACCCTCAGCACTTAGCAAGATGGCTGAAACCTTTGGGGAGCTGGAGATGGTACTGACCGGCCTCAATCTTCCCCACATGATTCCCATCTTTGAGCAGCACCAGGTGACAAATTGATATATGTGATTACTGGAGAAAACATGAATAGAATATAATAGGAGGCTGGTATTTTGGTGTTGGCAGTGTGATGCAAACATCTAATGTCACATCTACTGCTAGCTATAAAGAGCCTCATTCATGATTTTTCAATAAAAGCATCCTTTTATATAACTTTGAAAGGTTTGTTAGTTTACCACAGCATTCTGTGATATCTTGATATCAGTTAGAAAGCTGCTATCTTATCTATGCAATATGTATGTATTATTAGAAGTTTCCTTAATCAGGTGACATTTGAGATCTTTCTTCGGCTGACAGAAAAAGACCTTGAGAACATGAATATAACAGCTGTTGGAGAGCGTAAGACTATTCTTCATGCCATAAAGGATATAAATAAGAAGGAATGGCAAACATCAAGCCTTCCTAATGTAGCCCTCAATACACAGATGACGTAAGTAAACTAATTTTTGTCTGGTAAAAATGACTGGCTTTTTTTTGGTTGAGATTTCCTCTACATGAAATTAAATCAGATGATAATAATTGCCTGGTACATCCTGTCATGGTCTTTCTCATGGCAAAGTTAAAAGACATGAGTCCATCTGTGGGGCATCTGGAGTGACAAGATGGGAGAGTGAGAGCATTTTAACTGTGTATGGGAAATGTGGTATGAGCTCTTGTGCTAGTATTATATATAAATTGTAGAGTGATAGAATGGATGAGAACACACCAAGCTGGTACGACTATATTGATAGGATGACAAGCAAAAACTTTGTAAAGAAAATGTATAAGTGTGAAGTTGAAGGTGCTAATAGGAGAGCAAGATAATTTAGAAGATGAAAGAATAGGATACTGGAGTACACAGTATGTAAAAGATGTTAGTAAGGGCCAATTGTTTGATCAAGCAAGAAGGAAATGTTCGAATAAAGAGAGGTAGAGGCTCTCCTGCCATGGGCACCTCATTGAGAGATGCTCTCAGAGGGACTAAAACCAAAGAGATAGTTAGATACATATGTTGATACATAAAGATGGATATATAGTGATGAGGAAGAGTTAGATTGTGTGGGGATTGGCCATGTATTTAATGAATGTACTTAATGAATGAACATTTATGGCAAAGCAAGTTTAATTGAAGATTGTTCTGACATAGATATGACAATATACAAGATGATGCCCCGAAATATATTAAACTACAAGGATTATCTAAGTTCCACATAATTCCAGCTTATTGAACTAACCTCAGGTAGAAAAAAAAAACATTAGTCCTTTTGCACTGATGATAATGATTTCAATATTAACTTAGTTTACACAATATAATATTATCTGTTGATTATAATAGAGCCTAAACCCTCAGTTTATTGAATGAACCTTTTGAGCTTTAAACATTTGATGAATTCAGGAAAGCTCTCTATATGTTGTGAATTCATAGAACTGTAATCCTCCTTAACCTGTAAGACTTCCAGAGTGTGCGGCTATCATGGGCAACATCAACAAACACATCCGCTACATGCATGCCACTTTGGGTTACCTGAGGGACCAGCTGCAGGCTGACCCAAAAATTCTGCAGCTAGGTCAGGAAATCCACACAGTGTCCAGCCTTGCTTCTCAGTGTGGCGATGCCCTCAAACACCTGAGAGGCTTCAGTGAAGAAGTGAAGTTCCTGAAATGCCATTTAGATAAGGTAATTTTCCTTAACTAGTACTTATTTTATTTGAATGTGTCAAACTTCAATTAGTGCTGCATATGATACTGGTCATAAGGCAAAACAATATAATATACTATTTATGAGTAATTTGTGGCAGGTATCTGGAGATGCTGAACATACCCCAGCTGACTTGATTGTGGAGTGTGCCAGAAGTGGGCGAACATGGCAGCGGCGCCTGCTGGCCTCCCTGGCCACCACAACAGCCCTGGCCACTGTCATCTGGTATTCCCAGCCTCGTTTCTTTGCTCGAATATTTAATCTTTCTTCACTGCACAACACAGTCACTCTTGATGTTTAGTCTTCACGGCTTGTTGTTGTGCTGCTGTGTACTGGTAGTTGAATCTGGAATCTATGTGATAGTGAGAGGCCTTAAAATAAAGATGAATGATGTGATTATAGGAAAGAAGATTCAGCAACCTGAAATAATTTTGTATATATCAATGTGAAATCTATGCAATGAACTTTGCATTTAAGTATTATAAAACTTGTTGATTTACATGTATGGATTACTTTATTTATTGCTATTATTCATATGTTTAGTTCATATAGATTTATATGTATGGTAGTCTTTTTTTTCTCTAGTTTATATCAGAAGATGCTCTTTATTTTTATAAATGGTATGTCATTTTCCTCTTTCATCCGGTAGATCCCTTTAATTTTTCTGTGAAAAGCAATTCATAATTGATTGCCTTTAAGTGTGATAGTCATATACTTCCTATGTACTTCCTATGTTCAAAAGTAGAGTTCCTACACGGTAGTGTATAGTTCCTATACTATTTTGTGAAGATTTATTAGATCTAAGAAAAGCAGCTCATACTGCAGAATGCAGAATCTTGTGCAGTCCAGTCAATTTCCTGCACATTAACATATTGTAATGAATGAGGAACTTCACTATATATATATATATATATATATATATATATATATATATATATATATATATATATATATATATATATATATATATATATATATATATATATATATATATATATGTTGCCAAAATTTCTTTCAGGTACATTGTAATGCCAGTCCGGCCAATCAGGGAATTCAAACAAATTATATGTTTGTTACAAAACAATATCTATTCTTTCCATTGCCATCACTTCATGATTACCAAGTTTGCAAGCTGCTAAAATACAATTAAAATTATGTACATCAAATATCAATAAAAATGATAACATTAATTTAGTGATGATGATGTATAACAGGGATCAGTTGTTAATTTATACATGAAAACACATATTTTTCTCATCTTACATCAAATGAGAAATTACAACTAGGTAAAATGGAATGATTAAAAAAAAAAAAAAAAAAAAAAAAAAAAAAAGATATACTAAAAAGAGTAAAAGTAAAAACTTTAAGTTTGTAGACACTTGCAGCCTTAGTCTTGCACTTAAAAACCTGACTAGACAGATGTGCCTGACCACACACAGGCTATGTGCTCCATCTTGGCAACCTACATGACATGGCATTATGATGATTACATGACATTACACTTCTGATATCTTGCGTACATTTGTGCAAGGAAATGTTGACAATGGTTACATAATGCATTCTGAGACAATCAAATGAGTGCATAATGCATTCTGAGACAAAATCAGTCTAAGAAAGTCATGTTATTTAATGCAGAGATCACAAACAAAGATGCATTGATGTCTTCCACAACAATATCATGATGTTTTTATTACGATTATTACTATTTTTATTATTATTTTAATTTTATATTGCATTAAAATTTGAAAAAAAAAAAAAAAAAATCTGCATCATTACATGATGATTTAAACCTAATATCTTATTGCAGAAAATCAGTAACATTACAAATATTCAACATTTCCTCGTAAAGATGCAGCTTTGCATGCCATATATAAAGTTTTGTTACCCAAGCAGACTGCAACTGAAACATGCTCTCAAATATTCTTCAGATAAAAAAAAAGCTAGTTTAGATAACTGAAAAAGACACTTCAAAGAATGGGAAGCAAAGCAGCAGCACCAAACGACAGCTTGCTGTATTTTACGCGTCACAAATAAAAGGCATTGGTTCAACATTAATTACTTGTTTTCTGAAGTTCTTCACCTGCTAGTGGTGGACAGCAGTGCTTCACACACACACACACACACACACACACACACACACACACACATATGCACTCACACCTGCCAACAGACCAAACATCTCACATATAGTCACATGAGTTGTGGTCTGCAACAAGTATGACAACAATTACAAGTAAAACACATACATGGAAAAGTGCTATCACAGTCTTCCTTTGGTACATCCAATTGTTTCATTCACATGAAATGAACAGTTCCATTGAATAGTTTTCCAAGCTGCTGAAAGTGTAATACGTTTGCTGATTAGGCATGTAAGGTTATATCTTGAGTGAAGCAGGAGTCAAGTAACTTTCTGAGGCCTGCTTGTGTCTAACCATTAGTTTGGTGGTTGATTATTTGATCATTTCACTATCACTGTCTTTTTAGTAAATCTCTTGATGACCAAAGTTAGTTATTGTGATAATTGACATCACTGAAACATGTGGCCTAAATGCTGACATTATGTAAAAAAGAAAAGAAAGAAAAAAAAAAAAAAAAAAAAATTGTAGATCTACACTAAATCAATGAGTTATCAGTTGTTTATTCACAATTCTGCTTACTTAAGCCTAAACCATGCTAACAGGTTTTAAAATGAAATACTGGAACTTGAACAATTTACAGGTTTGAATATTTGATCTTCCCAAGTCTTGTTCCTAAAAATTTTGCAGCAATGAATTTGTTGCCTTGACTAGTCAACATGAACATTATACTTCATAATATTATCGGAATCATTTGAGGGTTACTGCCGTGGAGATGTAGATGTTACTGCAGCATCACAACAGCAAGACATCTCCCTCAAGCACTGATGTATAAGCATTCTTCACATCATGCTTGAGGCACATCCACTGACTTAAATCTTGCAGCTTGCAAACATGTTAATTCTTCCTCATCTCTGTTCAACAGTCTTCATTCAGCTCTCAATCAAAGCTTTTCCTTCACTTATCTCTCTCTCTCTCAATTTATTTTGCTTCTGTTTAACTTATCTTCATATTCATCTGGAGTTTCTGAAGAATACAAAACTATAACTTCAAGGAGTGTCCACATCACAACATTCATTTACATTGTGCTGTTCCATAAAGTTCATCACACTTTTTTTTCCTACCACATCCATCACAAATCTCTTCACTGTATTCTTCAATCCACCATAAGATTAAATTACTTTCAAGTGATCTATGGTCTGGTCTGGTTGAATAATCTTATTCAGCCAGGAAAGTCCTTATATACACTTGTAATCCAAAGCTTATTTGTACACTGCCAATTCCAATTAGCAAGAGGTTGGTTATATATGAAGTAGAAATGTCAGTTCATCCAAAATATTGCAGCTTTAAGGAGACACTGCCCCTACAGCTGCATCTAGTTACAAAAGAACACATTTTACAGTCAATCAAGGCAGTAAGCTACATATCAAATGAATCCTCGGGGACACGAGCAGACAGCATCATGATTATTCCAAACATCAGAGTTGGAGCAGAGATGTGTCACATTTTTTCTATTGTCCGGTGGTTCTGTCACCAATGTTTGTACCACTAGACACATCTCATGCCTGATGTCCATCATAATTGTGATTCTGGCTGGTGTGGTTGTGTTGCTCTACTCTTACTGCTGTTGAGAAGTAATGCATTGATGATATTTCTAACTTTATACCTTCACTTGTACTGCTGAGGAGACTCACACATTTGTAACAAAACCTTATCATGCTCCCGAGAACAGAGTCCACTTGTGCTAAGTAAAGTATGTTATTAAATGAACTCATTAAGTCTGTCTACAAATCAAGGAAAGTCCATAACAAGACTAAATTAATTTTCATTCCTCTGGTGCTTCATGTGACACCTCTAAAGAGTAGGGGAAAAATGTACGACTGAAATATTGCAATGGTCATTGCCTTAGCAACTCTCAATCAGAAGGAGAGGAAAAGAAGTAGTGACATAACAGCAGACAATAAGATCTTCCTGGTGCTCATTCCTCAAGTCATCCCTGTAAGCAGGAGGCTCACATACATACAGACATACCAACTGTAACTGACAAGGTAATACATTCATATTCATATCTCCACTTGTAACAATGGGCAGTGTCACTCTTCTGCTCTCTGAGCTCCCATAAAAGAAAATATATGATATATAATAATAATAATAATAACAATAAAAAAATTGAAAACAAGAAGTGAAGTTTAGTGAAAAAATCTTCCTTAAAGCTTGAAGTCATTAAAGGGTATGATATCTGAGTGACTCTAAATTACTGATTCCAGCAGCATAATGAGAGGGAGCTTCATGTCAAGAATCATTTTCAATTTACTGCAATTTTCTTCATCTAGTTGGAAGTACAGAAGAAATCATTGGTGGAGTCCTTCATAAAATTTTGCCTTATTGATACAGAGAAATTAAATTACACTTATGAGCAAAAATTAATCTCGGTCAAAACAAGAAAAAATAAAGAGAGCAGTTAGAGTGCAAAGTGAAGTGCTTCTTATTCAAAGGCTCAAGGTGTTTTGAAATTCAGCAATACCTCAGTAAATATGTCCTTAGTAACATTACAAAAACAGTTACCCACTGGAATTTTGTGTGTAATTCACCTTCTCAGTCGCCTGCTGGTCACCCAGCCAGTCTTCCCCATTATGGAGCGAGCTCAGAGCTCATACAGCGATCTTCGGGTAGGACTGAGACCACAACACACTCCACACACCGGGAAAGCGATGCCACAACCCCTCGAGTTACATCTTGTACCTATTTACTGCTAGGTGAACAGGGGCCACACATTAAGAGGCTTGCCCATTTGCCTCGCCGCTTACCGGGGCTCGAACCCGGCCCTCTCGATTGTGAGTCGAGCGTGCTATCCACTACACTACGCGGTGTGTGTGTGTGTGTGTGTGTGTGTTTCACCTACAATAGTAAAATTAATAAAATGAAGTCTTGTGACAATCAATGCTTCAAAATTTAAAGACTAAATGATTTTAATGAAAATTCTTATTGATTCTGTATTACTGAAAAGATGATTTAGACTTACTTGGCTTGGGTGGTTGTTGCAAGTGTCAACAATTTGCCTTTAGTGTTATGATGGAAATCATATATCCATAAGGAGTGGTCCCACAAAATATATTTCATGACTTAGCTGAAACCATACCCAAGCACAATGTAGGTATCAAACACCTGGTCTAGGACAAACATGACAAGGTGCTGCACCTCTCCCTCACACTCCCTGGCTGCTCAATAATGTTGCTGAAGGGTTGGTGAAAATTCTCTTAGCTGTGAGTGGCCTGAAGGAGATAACTCTATAAACAAAGAATGGTTAAAGCAGTGGAAATTTTATTCACCTTTTGTTTGATATGAATAATCTTCAATAAAAGTATAATTGCTATCACAGTTTTAAGATACAAACTGATTATAAAAAATAAGTGTTTTTGTGCATTTTCTTCTTTAATTTTCATAAAATCAATGATGCCGCTTTCCCTTCAACCACATTAGTTTTTCCCTACATCCAACTTCCAGTTAAGCCCACCAGGGAGTGTTTAGTCCTAGTGCCTGTGGCCAATGATCCAAAAATGTGATGTTCCCTCACAGGACATGAAGTTGTACTGCCTCAGGCTCAACTCAGGCCTAAATGGGAATAATGAGATGTACAGCTTTTGATATAAAACTCCCTCATACTCCTGTACATACAACAGAAATTGCTTTAAAGCTTAGAGAAGTGGAAATCATACAAAACAAAAATAATGTCCTCATTAAGAGCTCTGTTCATTCTAAGATTAATGATTTGCATTGAAGAATTGTTGCCAACAAATGAGAGTAAAATATGTTGAATATCATTCTGAATTTTCTTTCATCTCTGGGATTCTCTGAACCACTCCAATAGGCTTTTGGAAAATGCATAATTTCCAGTTAAAACACACCAGAGGGGACTTGCCCCTTAGGACCTCACCAGCAAGACATCCATACTTCCACATTCTAAATTTGCCTTTCACTCAATACACTAAGAAAACTGACAGACTAAGGAAAAAAAAAAAGAAAGCATGAGAGAGAGAGAGAGAGAGAGAGAGAGAGAGAGAGAGAGAGAGAGAGAGAGAGAGAGAGAGAGAGAGAGAGAGAGAGAGAGAGAGAGAGTGATTAATGACAGAAGAGAGAGGAAGAAAAGTGAGGATGGCACTTCCACCCATTTTTTAAAACACAGAAATAATAATAAAATTATTGGTAGGACACACAAGGACTGGGACACCAGCCTCCATAAGTGTGGTTCAGAAACACAATAACCCTGTGCCACACCAATGCTGGGTCTTCAAGGGAATCGGGAGCCAACACGGCCAGCTAAGTCTCCACGGGCCACGGAGGGTCTGTACAAGGTTGGGCGGGGCTTGACTTGTTTTCCCTGCTGCACTATGAATTGGAGGTGGAGTCTGAAGTGTGGCCGTTGTCTGTGTATGAGGCTGATGAGTTTCCGTTGACAACAAAGGACGTCCCCAGACCATACAGGTGACCACAGTACTTGGCATCATCAATTTTGTCCTCAAAGAACATCTTTAGAATACCAAGAAATAAATGAATAAATATATATATGTATATAAGAATACATAAAACTCCAGTTTATGACATAATTAAGCATATGTGCATATCACAAAATGGATAAGGATGACTATTCAAAGCATATTAAAAATGGTATAAATGTACTGTATAAGGAAGCACTTGACCATTACACAGGCAAGCCAGCTAGACTATTAACTTTCTCAGACCCGGAGATAATACGTAGTCATTCTTTTCAGTGGCAGGGAGTGGGCATTGCCAAAGAAGCCATTTTTGTGAACGGAGAATTTATGTGTATGAATTATATACTATTATTGTTATAGACACTTTCTATAACATAACTACATAAAATAAAGTAAAAACAGACCAAATTGATTATAATATCAGTCTTGGAATGAAAATGAAAATCAAAATCAAAATCCAAAAAAATTTTGTGAGCCAACTATGTGAAGCCCATCCCATCAAAAGATGTGGAATTTTCTCTCTATCTCTCTCTCTCTGTTCTCTCTCACAATTCTGAAGAAGGATATTTTTCAAAACCTAATGTAAATTGTATTTTGTATATATTTCAATATGTATATCATAAAACTCAATGAATCATCAGACAAAGAGTAGGAGACAAGCCAAGCCCTTTAAATCTTACTGCCACTCAGCCTACATTCAGTCTGACTGCTGGGAGCCTTCTGACTGAGGCACATATAGTTTTTATTGACCATTACTATAGTTACTTTTGAAATCCATCATCTCTCTTTCATCTTGCTGAAATTCTACACAAAACTCTCTATTTGTGACAAATATTTATTACTCTGTTATGCCATTTGACTCATAAAGTGTCATCAAGGTTTCCAGACCATATTCTGTGAATGATACTTGATGTCATCGGGACTGAGAGGGTTAACTGTCTCCAGCAGACAAATTCACTCCAGCCCTTCACCTTATAACAGATGTAATAATTTTGGTGGCAGAAAATAACTTGTATAACTGGTAGATTGATTCAATCTCATTTATGAGATAAAAGAAAATCCATATCTTTAAGAAGAGTGAAATGTAGAGAAGTATGCCACACCTGGTAGATGTTGCTAAGAATTTTGCAATCATGAATTAATAAAAATTGAAATACTTCATGGAATAAATATGCAACATGGAACACAAAATATTAGTAGAAGGACAACCAATCAGTGAGTGACAACCAACCTAAAAATGTCTTGGTTAATAAAGTTACAGGGATTTCTTGATATATGTGTGTTTAAAATTTGCCACTTTGGAATAACAAGAGATAAAAAAATCTAGTCATTTTTTCATATTGTAAAGGATTAGTTAGAATAACACAATATCAAGAAACTGAAGTTGACTGGCTGGTTTAGTTCTGTGATGCAGCCACAAGGTGTTCCTCATGTGTACTGTCAACAAACTGTCCCTTCATGCAGTGCTTCAAGTTCATCGTTACCAGTGGTGGGCAGGAACCAATAACTCATGTATTCAAGGAACCAGTTCCTTGAACAAGTGGAACCATAGGAACAGGTTCCACATGGCATTGGTAGAGTGGCTGGTGAATACCAACACACCCAATAAAAAGCTATGTAACGGTACAGCTTAATATAAACATATACAGGTAAGCAATAATAAAGCATAGCTACTTCTTTATAAGTTTGTTTGATATCCCACAACTCACATCCTTCAGGTGAATGCAATCCTCCAGACTTGGTATGTACTATACAGTTTAGTTCAGTAATCAAGTTCACTTATGCAACTTTTACATTACACGATCTCTTCAGAAATACATCCCTCACATAATTCGAGAAATCCCTATAAATGATATTGCCTGCTAAGTCTTGCAATTGGGAATTAAACAAAGTTTTGTCATTAATATTAATATAAAGGGATACCTTCAAAACCATCTGCCATCAAAAATCAAATTATGACTGTATAAGGTGTCTAGACCTCAAGTATGTGTTAAATCACTGTTATTTTCATAGATGTATATAATTTGTGAGACAAAGTACTATAACTTTTCAGTGAAGTAGTAATTATAAATCTTTTGGCATAACTGTCATAGGAGAGAATACAATGAATGGTACTGAGCTATACTTAATCAATAAGTCATCCTTCTCCATTCCTTCAATGTGTTCGACTAGTACAAATAAGTCTCGCTCACCTCCTTCATCTTGAAAAATGCAGCACCTGTGAGGAGGGAGTCTGAGCCAGCCTGATGCTGGGGCCCGACACGCTCCAGCTCCAGCTGCTCCGCCACCTCCTGCAAGCCACCTTTCAGATTCTTGCAGGACTTCATCAGGTACTGAGGATCAAAGTTAATAAAATCATTAATAATGTTACCATGACTATATCTTTAAAATGAGCACTGTACACTGAACACCAAGTCTTTTCCCCCCACAATAACTACCTTATTTGATGGCTCATAAGACACACCCGGTTTTGGAGAGAGAGAGAGAGAGAGAGAGAGAGAGAGAGAGAGAGAGAGAGAGAGAGAGAGAGAGAGAGAGAGAGAGAGAGATAAAATAAATAAATAAAATAAAATAAATAAATAAATGAGCGGATTTAACCTCTGAATATGAATTGGAGAATTTCACCTGACAATTGAAGACTCACAGGCATTTTGATCATCATATATATATATATATATATATATATATATATATATATATATATATATATATATATATATATATATATATATATATATATATATATATATATATATATATATATATATATATATATATATATATATATTTTTGCATTTAAAAACTTTAATATTTGCTAGGCCTATGTACCAATCTTGTTGTGAGATGTCTATGTGAACATGTACCTGGCATATGGCATCAGCACCGACTGTCAATGACTACAGGCCTAATAATCATAATTGTTCTTTTTTCATCATTTTCTCTTACATGCATGTAAGGTAAGAATATTGAATGATAGTGCAATTTTATTGTGTGAAAGTGTCTTACCTCACGGAGTAACACTGTAAAGAATGCAGTGAGACTTGCCCGTGTCAAGACCAAGATCACCGAATGCATGTTTTGTTTTGTTTCATGTGATGTATGGAAATTCTTCCTGACTGGTGCCATTTCATGTGAATTATCATTATGTATGACCTATTATATATTGTTACCTATAAAGAAAGAGTTGTCTTGTGGTGTAGTACCAATCATCACTTTGTTTGTTTACATCTTATGAGCCCTCAAATATGGTAAGCTACACTTTTAGCACAGCAAATGCTGTAAAGTCATTATTACAATAAAAAAGCACTTATAGAAAAAAACATTCCTAAAAAATATGATAATATAATATTTGATTAACTAACAATTTAGTTATTAGTCTCAACTTTTCTCACATGGGGTAGCAAATAATATAAAGGAAAATATTCAAATAAATTTAGAAACTTATTTATATATTTATATATAACTGAGATGATCTCACCACATAAAAACAAGTAGCTAAGATAAAGTACCATGTGCACACACACACACACACACACACACATTATTATTATTATTATTATTATTCAAACAGTTACACAAATCTTTAAATAAATATTCTCTAAAACTACATATAAATCCACCTTCCTCTATATTTCGATTTCTAATGTGAGACAAGCAATGATGTGTCTTGACTTGGTGGTTTCTTTAAAGAGAGGTCTCCTGCTATACTGATGGAGACATGGACTTATATGTCTCAAAAATGATGGTATCCACTCACCTTTACATCATATATTGAAGGAAAGTAGAGCCTCAGAAGTTCAAAGAATTCACTCTCTTCTGAGGGCAAATTCTGGTCTGTCAACAGCTTTAGCAGGTAACCAAAGTCATACCCACTGTAATGTAAGGAAAGTTGTCTGTCAGCAGCTTTACTTTAATACTAAATGCATTACAGTTACTGACCTAATAAATGAATAATAAATATCAATGAATAGAAAATGACAAATAAATTCCCTCTTGAGGCATAACAAGGACAATACTTAAAAAAAAGCTTAACCCCTTCAGTACTGGGAAACATTTTTACCTTGCAATTTGTGTACAATTAGACTACTTTATTGACATTAGGAAGGGTCTATGGAGGTCAGAAGATTAATGACCACAGTCTTGACTATTTTAATCCCTAACATGAGGTTCTGAAGCTGTATAAAATCACCAAATAGTAACCAGAATGAATTTGGAAATACATCACGGTGCTGATAGGGTTAAGTGAAGTTGCAAAATCACATAAACAGATGAGCAACCTGTGGAAGGAGAGCATCTTTATGTTGTCAAAGAGCACAATCCCAGAAGTCATGAGGAGCTCAGCAAATTTGACAGGTTCGATGCCATCCTCTTCATGCTTTTTGAATTGAAGGCCGGAGTTTTGTAGGAGGTCTATGCTGTCCTGGGCATACATGTCCTCCCTGTTGAAAAAGCCAGTCCTAGGTCAGCCAATTTGAAGATGACTTAATCAAATTCATCATTCCAAGTTCTTGTACAGGCAACCCCCGTTTAACGAAGGTTCGCACAACGAAATTTCGCTACAACGAAGGTTTCATTTTACTACCATCTGCTCGTTTAACGAACACCAAACTCGCTTTAATGAAGTTTTATCCAGGTAATTTTTTCTAAATTTGAAAGCCCCACTGTATCATGCAAGCTGCCGGGCTTTTGAATACATCAGGAGCTGCTGGTACTAAGGCCTGCTTCAGGAGAAATCCTGAGACACCTGTAGAATAAAGATCAAGATCAAGCCTCTCATGGACAACACAAGCACTGCCGATACAAAGGCCTGACTCAGAAGAAATTCTGCATCACCTGTAGCATCAAGATCAAGATCAAGATCACGCGCACCACTCACTCCCCAGTCAAAACATAACAACGTCACCAGCAGCTCATCTTCCCTAGTTCAACTTACCACCAAAACGCCCTGCAATGTGGCCTAAAGTTCCTAAGAAGACCTGGAAGCATCTTACTCTCGAAGTGAAGCTGGGTATTATTCACAGACACGAGAAAGGCCATAAAACTAATAACATTGCTGGCCACTATCTTGACTCCATCTACTGTCTACTATTTTCAAGTCAGCAGACTCTATTAAGAAGGCTGGTAAGACCGTATCTTCCTTGCAAGCTAAAAGAACCACCTGAACTCGCGCCTCTACAATGGATAAAATGGAAAGCCTTGTGGAAATGTGGTACATATGTTTTGTATGCGGTACCATGATGCGCACTTTGTTTACATTCCACAGGTTGCCGGTTAGTGTCTTTCCCGTTTCACTCTCCCTCCCTTCATAAAGTTAAGATCATCAACATTATAAAGTTATGTACATACATACATTAGTGTACATTATAATGACTTAAATTAACCTACCTAAATGTTTAACTTCATAATTTTTACTTTCATTAAACCTTTTACTGTACTATGATGGACTCTCGCTTTGCTTACTCTCAATGGAAGTTCAAATCAGGGGTTAAACTTGTTATAATCAGTTCGCTTAACGAAGTTTCGCTTAACGAAGTGTTTTATAGGAACGTAACCCCTTCGTTAAACGGGGGTTGCCTGTACTCTATTTGATGAAATGCTGTACAATCAAAGTTATAGCTAAACAATTAACATTAACAATCAAGTAATAATAATTGTGTGTGTGTGTGTGTGTGTGTGTGTGTACCTAGTTGTATTTACCTATTTGTGTATTACAGGGCCCGAGCTAAGCTCTCTGTGACCTGTCTCCTTGTCCATTCCTGTCATATCTCTCTTTCATCTGATTGACACACACGCGTCAACGACATCACTGCTCAGTTTATTCCACTTATCAATGCTACGATGCGGAAACTGTATTTTCTCACGTCATTTAGACAGATGTCCTTTATTAGCTTTTTCCATGTCCTCGGAGATGATTACTTGTGGTCACCTTTATCAACTCTCTGTCCAGTATGTCAATCTTGTTCACCAATTTATACATAGTTATCATGTCTCCTCTTGTTCTTCTCTCTTCTAATGTGGTCAGCCCCAGCTTCCTCAGTCTTTCCTCATAGTCTAACTCCCTGAGTCCTGGTACCATCCTTGTTGCCAGCCTCTGTACCCTTTCCACCTTCTTCACATTTTTCTTCATATGCGGTGACCAGACACATGCTGCATATTCTAACTGGGGTCTTATTAAGGTACATAATATCTTCTTCATCATTCCTTCATCTAGGTAGTGGAATGCAAGGCCAATATTTTGAAGCATGTTGTATGTTTTCCAAAAATCTTGTTAATGTGTTTCTCCGGTGACAAGGTGTTTTGCAGTTACTCCTAAGTCTTTCTCCTCATTGGTCTCTTTAATTTTCTCATCACCCAGCCTGTAATCCCTGTTTGGTCTGTATCTACTTCTTCCCATTTTCATAACATGGGTCTTGTCTATATTAAATTCCATCTGCCACTCCTTACTCCACTCATATATTTTATCAAGATCTTCCTGTAACTTGTTACAATCTTCCACATTCTTTACTCTCCTCATAATTTTAGTATCGTCCAAACATGTTCATGTAACTGTCAATTCCTACTGGCATATCATTAACATAAATCAAAAACATGATGGGACCCAGCACTGACCCTTGTGGAACTCCACTGGTTACCTTCTTCCACTCGGACTTCCTTCCTCTCACCACTGTTCTCATTTCTCTTCCCATTAAGTAATTTTCCATCCATTTTGCTAGTTTATCATTTACTCCTCCAATCATCTTTAGTTTCCACATCAGTCTATTGTGTGGTACTTTATCAAAGGCCTTTCTCAAGTCCAGGTAGATAGCATCCACCCATCCCTCTCTATGTTGTAGTATGTCAGTCACTCTTGAATAAAAACATAATAAATTGGATACACGATCTTCCTTTTCTGAAACCAAACTGCCTTTCACTCAGAATGTTTTCACTTTCTAGATACTCACTCCACTTAGCTTTAATTACTTCTTCACATACCTTGCACAATATACTAGTCAACGATACTGGTCTATAATTTAGCGGTTCCATTCTACTACCATTCTTATATATAGGCACAATGTCAGCTCTTTTCCACTCTTTCGGGACTAATCCTGTTCGTATGGAGGTTTCCACAATATCAAATACAGGGTTCAACAATTGATCCTTACATTCATTTAGCAACCTCCCAGATATGCCATCAGGCCCCATTGATTTATTAATATCCAGATTGCTTATAATTTTCCTTACATCTTCCTTAGTAACCATGATGTCCTGCATTTGCTTTATTTCCGTAGGCCTTCCTCCCATAAAATGCTCCTCCTTTGTAAACACTTTGCAAAAGTTGTCGTTCAAAATTTCAGCTATATCTCCAGCATCTTCATATACTTCTTCCCCATTTTTTACCTTTTCTATTGCCTCCCTTTTATTTAGTTTTCCATTTATGAATTTGTAAAACATTTTGGGTCACTATCACAGTTTTCCACCACCCTCTGTTCATATTCCTTCTGTGCTGTTCTCCTTACTTCAACATATCTATTCCTTGCTGTTTTGTAGACTTCTCTTGATAATACATCACTTTTTCTTAAGTTTCTTCCATGCCTTTTCTTTGTTCTTTTTTGCTTCTTCACAATTTCTATTAAACCACTGTTTATTATTTAAAGTCCTCTTTCTGTGATATGGCACAAACTTTTCACAGCAGAGTTATACAAATCCATAAATTTATCGTATTTCAATTGCATATCCCTTTCCTGGTATACCACGGACCAGTCAATTTCATTAAAGAACTCCCTTATATGGTTATAATTTGCCCTAGTATAATTTAATTTTTCCTCCCTGCGTTCCACAATCTTATTCGTGCTTAATTCCGTATCCAGCTCAAAGCTTAGGACATCATGATCGCTTTTCCCCAAGGGACATTCATGTTCAATTTCCTCTTTTAGAGATTCCCTGGTAAATACCAAATCCAACCTTGCTGCAACATCTTGTCCCCTGCACCTTGTTGGTGATCTCACCCACTGTGTCATCAAGTTATTTGTTGCTACCTTTAACAATTCTTCTGCCCACTCACCACCGTTCACCACTTCGTAGTCTTCCCACACTATTTCTTTGCAATTAAAGTCTCCAACTATCATCACTCTATCCTTTCTGATGAGTTCTTGCTTCATTCTGTCTAGAGTATTTCTCATCACCATTTGGTACTGTTCATATTCCCAAGCACTGGTTCTGGGTGGTATGTATACTGTTATAATATTAATGTCCCTCTTGCCATCTGTTATAAGCATACTTATCACTTCCTCATTTCTCTTACTATAGTTCACCTCCTTCACTATCAGATCTTCCTTAGTAAGAACCATTATACCACCACCTCCTTTATTTTTTCTATCATTTCTCCATACTTTGTAGTGTTTTACAACAAACCAGTCTAGCTTTATTTCGGGCCTTAGCTTTGTTTCCACTACACACATTATGTCCGGTTCGTTATTTCTTAGGTAATCCATACATTCTAGCCTCTTAGACAGAAATCCATCTATGTTCGTGTAAGTCACTTTTATTCCATTCCTAGTCTCATTCTTCCATGTAATGCCTATTCCGTCTGTTTTATCCACCACTTCTTTAGCCTCCCATTTCTCATCCTCCAAAAAAACTTGGTCTTTTCCTCCTCTGTTCTTTCGTCATTCCTCTCCTTCACTTCAGTTACAAGCTCCTTCATTTTCATTCGCTCATCTTGTGACATATTTCTTCTTATGTAAATTGTTTTGGTTTCCTCAGAGTCCTTAAGTTTCCAAGCCCTCCTCAACAAGGCCTCCGCTGCCACCTGAGACTTTAATTTCAATTTTAATGGTCTATTCTTGCCTTCCTCAAAAGCTCCCAATCTCACACTTTCTTCTACCTCAGCATATAGGTCCTCTTCTTCCACAGAGATCTTGTTCAGTAAAGACTTAATCCTGTCATTTTCCTTATCCCTCCTGTCCTGCCAGTTCCTGTTAGTTTCCTCCTCAATCCTATTATGATCACACATTTTTCTTTTCAGCAATATCTCTCACCACATACTCATTTTCCTTTAGTGCCTTTACCATTTCCTCTGCGTAATCCCTTTATTTTCCTCTTCCTGCTTTTTACTATCTCCTAAACGACCTTTGTACCTCCTGATGTTCATGGTTCACTTCTTTCATCCTGGTATCAATTAGATTAAGGCATTCCTCCTTCCTCAAGTCCCCTTCGGATATTTTATCTCCATTTCCATGAGTTTAGCCTTCATCTCTTCACATTGTTTCCTTAGTTGTTGGTTTTCTTTCTCCATCTCTACTTTTTCCTTCAATAGCTCTTTATTCGCTAACGTTAACAAATAGATCTCTTTTTTGAACGAATCATTCTCGGCTAGAACTCTATCCAGTTTTTCTTCTATGGACAAAATGTTTAGGAACTTACTTTCCAGTGCCTGGATTCTTGCATCCATATCAAGTTTCTCCAGTCCTTTTGGCGTAGTAATAAAACCTTCAAAGTCTCTAGTTTGTCTAGACGCCATTTTGTTATCGTCAGCTGATTACGGCCAAAACAATCACCGCCCACACTCTCCTCTCAGGGATCACTCTCCATATCCTCACTTTCAACACTAAGCGACAGTAGGACATTAACAGGACACTAACTTAGAGTTACCGGGCCCTGTAACACCATAGGTATTTTCCTTCTTCCGTCCGCGGCGGAGCGTCCTCTCTCAGCGACGAGCCGTCCTCTCTCAGCGGCGGCGTGTGTGTGTGTGTGTGTGTGTGTGTGTGTGTGTGTGTGTGTGTAACATACGGGAAAAGAGCTATGCTCGTGTTGTCCCGTCTCCATATCTATTAATGTCCAGCTTTTCTTAAAATCATGAATATTCCTTGCGTTGACCACTTCCACGTCTAAACTATTCCATGCTTCCACCCTTCTATGAGGAAGCTATATTTTTCACATCTCTCCTATAAGTGGCCATTTTAGTTTTTCCCATGCCCTCTCGACATTCTTTCATTCCACATACACAGATCTTCCCTATCCATTTTTCCATGCCAATCATCACTCTGTATATTGCTATCAGGTCTCCCCTTTCTCTTCTGTTTTCCAGGGTCGGAAGTTGCATTCTTTTCAGTCTGTCTTCATAAGTCAAATCTCTTAAGTCAGGCACCATTTTGTTGCAGCCCTCTGTACTTTCTCTAGTTTCCTTATGTGTTTCTTTAAGTTCGGAGCCCACTGTATTGTTCTTCATCTAAATATCGAACGCCACTCTTATGTTCCTCAATAAGTTCAATACTTCTCCAATTATTTTGTTTATATGTCTCTCTGGCGATAGGTCATTGGTAATTGTCACCCCAAGGTCTTTTCTTCATGACTGGTTTTATGTCTTCATTTCCTATCTTGTACATACTCCTGATTCTTCTTTCACTCTTGCCAAACTCTATTTTCTTGCATTTTGTCGTGTTGAACTCCATTTGCCATGTACAGCTCCATTTCCATATTCTGTCCAAGTCTTCCTGGAGTAGTTCGCAATCTTTGTCACATCTCACTTTTCTTAACAATTTTGCATCGTCTGCAAATAGGCTCACATAACTGGACACCCCATCCACCATGTCATTTATGTAGACCGAACATTACTGGTGCCAACACTGATCCCTGTGGAACTCCACTCTCCACCAAGCCCCATTCTGATGGTCTGTCCTTAATTATTGTTCTCATTTCTCTTCCTACCAAAAGTCTTCCATCCATTTTAGTAAACTGCCATGCACTCCTCCTACCATTTCAAGTTTCCAGATCAGTCTCTGGTGTGGTACCTTATCAAAGGCCTTTTTAAATCCAGATATATTCCATCAGCCCAACCATCTCTTTCCTGTATTACATCTATCACCCTCGAATAGTAACATATCAGGTTTGTCGTGCATGAACGCCCTTTTCTAAAACCAAATTGACACTCACAAAGTATGTCATTTTCTCCAAGAAGTCTGTCCATCTATTCTTCACCACCCTCTCACACATCTTAGCTACCACACTTGTAAGTGACACTGGTCTATAGTTCAATGGGTCTCTCTTGTTACCTGATTTATAGATTGGGACAATGTTAGCTCTTTTCCAGTCTTGGGGCACTACACCTTCCCTTAATGAGGCATCAATTACTTCACAAACTTTTTCTGCCAGTTGCTCCTGCATTCTCTTAAAATCCATCCTGATACCCCATCAGGTCCCACAGCTTTTCTCACTTCTAAACTCCCCATCATATTCTTGATCTCCTCCACAGTTACTTGAAACTCCTTCATAATCCCTTTCTGTTCCATTACCAGTGGTTTGTCAAAAGCAGTCTCCTTTGTGAATACCTTCCGAAAGCATCCATTCATAGCCTCTGCCATTTCCTGGGATCTTCACTGCATACTCCATTTACTTCTAAACTTTCAATACTTTCTCTATTTTTGATGTTGTTGTTCACATGTCTGTAAAAAGCCTTGGTTGGTCTTTACATTTATCAATTATATCCTTTTCTTGTTTCTTTCTTTCTTCTCTTCTAATCAACACATATTCATTTCTTGCTCTTTTGTAACTTTCCCACTGCTTAATCCGTCTTTTCCTTCTCCACCTCTTCCATGCATCCTCTTTTCTTGTTCTAGCCTTTTCACATCTATCGTTAAACCAGTCCTGCTTTCCAACTTCTCTATGTTGTCTTATTGGTACAAATTTTTCTCACCTTCTTTGTATATTTTTATAAATTCCTTCCACTTTTCATTTGCTCCTTAGCACTCTTGAATTTCATCCAATTTGTCTCTTGAAAGAATTTCTTTAGGTTTCCAAAATCTGTCTTGGCATAATTCCATCTTCCCACTTTATATTCTTCATTTCTTCTAGATTTCTCTTCATCTATCACCTTGAACTCCAAAACTGCATGATCACTCTTTGCTAAAGGGCACTCCACCCTCATCTCCTCAATGACCATTGGCTCTGTACTAAAGACCAAGTCCAGTCTTGACGATGCTCCCTCTCCTCCAAACCTAGTATCTTCTTTGACCCACTGAGTTAACACATTTTCCATTGCCAGTGTCAATAGTGTATTTCCCATGTTGTCTCTGATCCTTCCATTGACCAGTCCTCCCAACACACCTCTTTACAATTAAAATCTCCCATCATTATAGTTCGTTCACAGCCACCCAACATTTCTTCCAGACATGTTCCTGTATCACTTATCATTTCTTCATATTCCTGTACTGACCATGCATTTGTCTTAGGTGGTACGTACACCACTATGTAGTGCCTCTTTTTCCTTCATTAGTTTCTGCTCTGATCTTTAGCACTTCTGCCTTTCCCATACCTTCTTTCACTTGATCCACCTTTATATCTTTTTAACCAGCAACATCACTCCTCCTCCCATCTTACCTACTCTATTTCTTTTCCAAACATTATATTTCCTTCTCCAACCATCATCAGGTCTTCTCCCTCTCTCAGTTTTGTTTCAGTAAGACCCACAATATCTGGGTTCTTGTCCCTCAAGTAATCGTTGAGTTCTAAAATCCCGATATCACTCCATTTATGTTGGAATACATTACATTCCGCTCATATGTAAGTTTCTTTAGTCCTTTCTTGCTGTACTTTTCTGGGTTATGAACCACTTCCTCAGTCTCATATCCAAGATTCTCCAGAAAAACTCTTTCTTCTCCTCTTCTGTCCTCTCTTCATTTTTTTCAAAGCCTCCTTTCTCAACTCATTTAACATTTCTCTTTCCTTTTCACCGAGATCTCTTCTCAACCAAATCTTCCTTGTTGTTTCCTGCTGGGCTAGCCTCCATGACTTCTCCACCAATTCATCTACATCCTTTTGTGACTTAAGTTTGATTCTTATTGGCCTCATACCTTCTCTTGTGAACTTTCCAATTCTATGGAAGTCCTCTATTTCTTGTACTAGGTCTTTTCCCCCATGTGTGTGTGTGTGTGTGTGTGTGTGTGTGAGATTAAACTTGAAATTGAACTGCCAGGTGCTGAAGCCTGGTGGTGTCTTGCCCTGCTCATCAAGAAAGGTGAATCCCAGCTGGATGATCTTCAGGAGGTCAACATTACAACGCAGCAGCTGGTACTGGTAGTCTGCATTGCTTCGGAACTCGCCTATTGGCCTCGCAACCACTCCAGGGAACTCTGTGTCCTGTGGTGTACAATTTCGTTAGGAAGTTTTCCTTTAGATTAAAAAAAAATATATCATACCAAGAGAATTAAATAGGCAGCATAAGAAAACAACAATAAAAAGTAGCAAAGAAGTGAAGTAAAATAATTAAACCAAGGTTAAATTCACTTTATGACCACTAGTTTGGGCAACTGTACCTCCTTCAATGCACTCTCACTTTAAGGTATGACCGAAGAACCCAGAGTAAATGGATAACATCTGTAAGGTGAACACACAGAACAGTGTGTGGGAAATGCAGGTAAGGGGCACCTACCATAGCCACGTAGGGATACTGGTGAACAATGCGACGGATGTGGTGAAATTCTTCCTCCATGTTGTGTGCCCAGACTTCTCGGATACCACACTCCTCATTGGACATAGGCCGGTGTCCCCCACTGCTCCGGCCACCCCCCCGTGTGCCCCCACCATCCACCCCATCCCGGTCGCCTGTGTTGCTGCTGCCACCGCCCAGCACAAACGGCCCCGTAATACTTGGCATCACACTCTGCACCATTCAAAAGCTGTCACGACACTCTGGAAGAAACGACACAGTTGCTCTAATTGAGTGGTACCAGCAGGGATCAAAATCACCTCTACTTTGCCAGCTGTTGCTAGAAACAAATGAACAATGGATTCAAGTTTTTAAATCTTGTATATCAAGACTGCCTTTCATATAAATCCACATCAACAGTTGGTGGAGTGACACAAAACAGAATCTGCAAGACTGACTGGCTTAATGTGATAATGAGGCCTCTCTAAGATAAATCTACTGTACTTAATAATCTCTAAATCTTACTAACATGTCTCCCTAAATATATAAAGATGTTATTAACCAAACTTTATGATTGAAAATATATTTTTCTACATATTTTGATGCATAAAGAATGATAGTCACACAAAAATGACCATAAATCAACAAATAACCAAAAGGAACATAAAAAAGTCTAGATCCCCCTGAGACTATCTTGATGAAGCACTGAAAGTTGCAAACACATACAAATGATGTTGATGCAAGGAGCTTGTGGGGTCAAGAAAGTATATTATAATTTCACTTCTACTGCCTTGGACCACTTGTATGATGCTACAGCTTCAATTAATCAATCGCAAACGCAAACTGCAGGTTCATCAATAACTTTTCAAAATGGCACATTTACTGCTGTACACCACTTGCCCATCACTTACTCAGTGGCTGCCACCAAGACCAGTGTTGTTCCTCAAGCTTTAGCATGACTGGTAAGTCATCACTGTTCCACAATCAAGACAGAAGCATAGCTAGAGAGTTACACAAAGTGGTCTGAGCATTGATTCCACTCAAGGATTGACACTTTAATATAGTTTGGTTTGATTTTGAGATTTGAATATTAGTTTCCTAGTCTCAGCCAAAAAATAAATTTGTTCTGGAAGTAGTACGAGAGGCACAACGAAGTAGTTCTGACAACTTTTTATGTGAACATCACCCTTAGCACAACATGATGTGGTGCCATTTTCAAAGCTGGGCGTTGCGGCACCGAGTTGTGACTTTGCCACACTGTGAACTTCAAAGTCGCAAAGGCAAAAATCACAAACATTTTGAAGAAGTTGGACTAAGCAAAGTTGCAATGCCAATTTTCTGTGACTGAACAGGAACTAAGACAACAATTTTTTTTCCTTTTTTAAGAAATGGCTGCAGCAGAAGGGCTAGGAGGACAAGAACAGCACATGTGACCACTGCAGGCCAAACCCTTTGTGAAAAATTTACACTTTGTACCATACATCCCACTGATGGTTGAAAAAGTACTGTTACTTGCTTTGGTTAGGTTTAGCTTTGACAAATAATAACACAACAGATTTCCCAAGCCTTGTGTATTTTGAAGCCTCATTTTACAATAACTTTACACTCAAATGCAGAAAAATGAGGTTTGGTAAGGCCTGAATTAGATTTTGTCTTGTCAAGCTCAGACTGGTAAGTCAGGTTATATCAGAAACACAAAGAGGCATTGTTGGATCAAGTTAGACAAGGTGAAGTTAGGCTGCAGCAGGATTAGTCTGGCAGGGAGAGGGTAAACTGCACGCTGGATCACGTTAGGTTAAGTCAGGCAGGGTACAGTCAGGGAAGGCTGGATCTCGTTAGGTTAGGGTAGTTCGTCAGGCGGAGGTAGGATAACATCAAGCACATTTGGGATTGGTCATAATTAACACCAGGTTATGTGAGGATACTCGATAACAACTCAAGACTCATTTCCCGGCCTTATTTTCAATCTTTTTTTCATGAACACCACAAGGTTCAAAAAGTTTCCTGTACCAGTCCACACTTTCTCGCCTTGGCTCGACACCCCGGCACTTCATACTCTCCACTTACTTCCTGGAGACTTTGAGGGCGGATTTGGATAATGGTAAGGGAGGCAGCTCGCTAAAATAATCCAGACAGGAGCATTCCAAGACAACACCCACACATCCACACATCCACCACAGCTGACAGGATGCGACTCAACACACGGCGGCTCTGGGAGAACTCGAGGCTCTGTAGGGAGGACTTCACTAGACACCATTCCAATATATAAACGTGATGGTCTTAATTCCTGTCCTTTTACCCTCTAGCTTACCTGAATTAAATAAAACATTGGCGAATAGTAATTAAAGATGTGTGATATCAATAAGTATGTTTGATATATTACTTGAACCGTTAAAAAAAGAAAAAGATTGAAAACCAGTGTCACGCTAACTAGAGTCTTTCAAAAGCGTGTTTCTCCTGTTAGTGTCTGTCTGTCTAGATTCGCCAATCCGAAGGATTGGCATGGGCCTTTACTGCCATGGTGGCGGCCCATAGGTGTTTGCTTTCCATCGGTGTTTGCCATTGTAATAGGTGTCCATCGTTGAGAGTCTTGCCTGCCTCTGTCTCCTGTTAGTAATGTAGAAATGCTAATAATGTCACTAAAACCTTAAAAAGATCCCTGAAAACTATTGTAATTACACACACACACACACACACACACACACACACACACACAGAGAGAGAGAGAGAGAGAGAGAGAGAGAGAGAGAGAGAGAGAGAGAGAGAGAGAGAGAGAGGAGGGAGAGAAACGGGAGAGGGAGAAAGGGAGATGGAGAGGGGGAGCGGGGAAGGAAGGGAACTGGGAAGAGAGAGAGAGAGAGAGAGAGAGAGAGAGAGAGAGAGAGAGAGAGAGAGAGAGAGGAAGCTTTTGGATTACATGTGACAGGAGAACGTACAAATGCAGTGTGGTCAAGGAAGTGGAGTTCAGTTCAGTGTAGCTTCCTTGGTGGTGAGTGAAGCGGGAGGGTGGCGCGGCGTGTGCTGTCCAGTTAGAAAAGATTCAATTTAACTATTTTCAAAGCATACAAAAAGAATATAAATCGAGTTTCTATGATTGTTTTTTTTTTTCATCGGATCCTCTTTAACGCGCTCTTAAAATCCACCACGCCGCGTTAAAGAAATAACAGAGATGACTATTTCATTAACTCCTTCAATACTGGGACACAATTTTAATCTTACCTTAAGATTTGTGTACGATTCGACCATTTTATGTACATTTAAAGGGTCTATGGAGGCCAGAAGATTAATGGCCACAGTCTTCACTATTTTAATTCACCCACATGAATTTCTGAAGCTGTATAAAATCACCAAATAGTAATGGGTTTAGCTTGGGAAATAATGACAATTGAAAGGGTTAAGTGTAAACATTGGGGGAAAATATATTATACGAGCATAAAGACAGAAGACAGACTAATGCTCGTGCTGAGAAAGTTTTGGACGTTGTGGTAATCTGATGTTTGCTTCTCATATTACCGATAGTCTTGTGCTGGTGGATACGTATAGTGACTTGTAACGTGACATGGTAAACAGTGAACTTGGTGATATGGACTAATGCATGAAAAAATAAATCAATAAATAAAACGAAGAAAAAGGTGTTAAGAATCCACATAAGTTTATTTTCAATTCTAGTTATGTGTGTGTGCGTGTGTGTGTGTGTGTGTGTGTGTGTGTGTGTGTGTGTGTGTGTGTGTGCGCACGCCCCTTACATACATCAGTTCTTTGCAGTCACATCAGAATATATAACACTTGACTATTTAATCAAACTCAGACAGTGGCCGGAACTATCACAAGATAAGACAATTAAAACGCCACAATACGCTTCTTTATACACTTTCTTTTTCACTCTCGCTCTTGATAAGGACTCAAGGGAAAAGTATCCAGGCGCGGGGAACATCATGGCACTGGGTCAAGGCTCTCGCAACATCGGAGACCCCTGCTGGAGTCACATACAGTGCAGAAGGTCCGATGAGAACTCCTTCTGCGCCTCCCTCATGTGCCGGTGTAAAACGTAAGAGAGAGAGAGAGAGAGAGAGAGAGAGAGAGAGAGAGAGAGAGAGAGAGAACTTTGTTATAATACTGTATCTTAATTTACGTACATTTTGTTAAGTGTATCGTTTAGTGTCTATATCTTATTGCCGCTATCACCACTCTCTTTAGTCTAGTCCAGGAAATTTTAATAGATTTATTTTCTTATTCGTCCACTTATTGATTTCTGTAATTCAAACATCTTATCTTCCCCCACAGTTTAATTTGATTTCTTCTTATTTTTTTTTTCAAGATGTAAATAAGCAGATAAGTAAGTAAGTAAGTGGAAGTGTGTGGAAGTGGGTAACATGATTCTTGGAGTAAAGGTTATGAATACCTACATGGCGCAAGGATGAAATTGTACCGTGATTAAACTGAAATGGTATGATTGTAATGATTGTGCTTCCCTAACTGCTTATTTCCGTAACTGCTGATACTTTTTTGCAGAGATTTCCATGTTATCGACGGGAAGTGCTCAAGAAACTACTGGGAGGATCTCGGTAGGTGAAGAGAGGGGAAAGTTTCAATAACGTCCTTTAGAGATAGTTTAATTTGTTATATCTACATGATTTATGAGGAAACACCTTGAAAATACCTAAAAAATGTCTATTAGAGCCTGCTATCTCTGTTAAAACTTTATTAATCATGAGAAAACTCCTTGAAAACACCAATACCGTATATTAGAGCCTGTTGTCATCGTTAGAGCTTTATTGATATCGAGAAAACTCACATAAAAACTAAAAAAAAAAAAACCTCCTTGAAAACCACAAAAACTTCATGTGAAAGACGTTGAACATAGCTGAGATAAGACGCTAAAAAAATGTGGTCAAGCGGTGCCTCATTTAGTTACCATTTGCACAGGATTGCAGAGCTGGCAGCTGCTGGTGATCGCTCTCATCACCACCCTGTTCTTCCTGGCAGTGTTCGTGGGCTGCATATACTACGTCATACTCATGGCCATCAGGTGAGCACGCCGCGCAGTCTGTTTAACCCCTTCAGTACTGGGACACATTTTTAACTTGAGGTTTGTGTACGATTAGACCATTTTACTTACATTAAGTCTATGGAGGTCAGAAAATCAATGGCCACAATCTTCACTATTTCAATCCCTCATATAAGTTGTTGATAATGTATAGAATCACTAAATAGTAAATAGAACGAATATGGAAACACGTCATGATATTTAAGGACCGGGTTAATATTTCCACTGATTGCTACATTATACTTTACTAGAATTTCATCTTTTCTCTTTTTTTTTCATCCAGTGTGGCTTACATTTTTTTTTTTATGTAAAAGGGGAAAAACCGACCAAGGGCAACAAAAACGGTTAGGTAAAAAGGTCCACTGAGATGCTTGTCCTCGAAAAGGGTGAATAAGTGAGGAGAGTTTTCCTAAAGAATGGGATAAATGTCTTGGAACCTATTCAGCTAGCTTTTGTTGTTCTAAGCCTCACTGTCAACACTCAATCACACGCACCACGACACTTATTTTGATACTGAATCCCAATGTCCATGCCTCCACAATGTGTCGTCACCTGTGAATCACAAAGAAGTTAGCCCACATCTATTTCCTCCTCTAAAAACTACTTGTAGATTGGACCTATAGGACGCACACAAAAAAGTAAATAGATAAACAAACACATAAAAAAAACGAAAAAAATAGACAAATGAATAGATGAACAAATAAATAGATAAATAAATAGATAAATGGATAAATAAATAGATAAACGAATAGATAAAAAGAAAAATTGAAAAAAATAAGAAATTAAAGTAATAAAAAATAATGAAATATGGGTATTTCCAAGCCAGTAGAGTAGGCCTTTACACTTGCCTCTTCCTGTCTAAAAAAAATATAATTCTTATCCATAAATGTCAGATTTTTTTAAAGCCCTCTTTTAACTGTAGTAATGATCTGACTACTGCGTCTGTCCTTGTCATCTAACATTTTGACAACCAATCTCTATCTTTCTTATTTCTATATATCTAACTTTACCGAGCCTCAATCTCTCTCTCTCTCTCTCTCTCTCTCTCTCTCTCTCTCTCTCTCTCTCTCTGTAATCAGTTTATCAGAGAGCCTCGTCTAAGATTCAAACACTTGTATTCAATGTTCGTTCTCGCAGGAGATTCAGAAAAACGCGCCCGTCAGGAGAGCCGGTGCCCACAGAGAGCTTCGTGGATAAAGGCGCTGCTGAGAAACAAAAGAGCGTGACAGGAAAAAGACCACCCCACGTCAAACAGGCAGAGAAGAAACACTCCTTCAAGAAAAAAACACAGAGGTTGGAGGGAACAAGGGCACAGCTGAGGAGTGAGATGAACGTGCTGAGGGAAAAGGAGGAGGAAGAAGGGGACGAGAGGAACAGAGGCACGTCAATGGTGGCTGAGGAAAGAAGAAGCACGTCGGTGGTGGCTGAGGAGAGAAGAAGCACGTCGGTGGTGTATGAAGAGAGAAGAAGAGGCACATCGGTAGTGGATGAGGAGAGGAGAAGAGTCACGTCGAAGGTGGTTGAGAAGAGGAGAGGAGCGTCCATGTTGGTTAAAGAGAGGAGAGGCGCGTCGATGGTGGATGAGGAGACGGATGATGACGAGGTTCCTTCCACTTCCATCAGACCATTGACAAAGTTTATCCTGCCCCTGTACTACAGCAACGGCCACGGTGAGGTGCTAAGTGTAATGGAGTGGAGAGTGGCTTGTTATATGATTGCTGTATGGGGCAAGTAGAACATATTAAGTCTGCCACACAGGCTAGTCCGTGTAGGATGAGTTCCTTGGCACACACACACACACACACACACACACACACACACACACACACACACACACACACACACACACACACACACACACACACACACACACACACACACACACACACACACACACACACACACAGTCTATGTTTTGTCCAAGTGAGCATTCCACTTGGTCTTGGTTTGATCTCATGCCTTCATATTCATCGTTCTTCCTTATATCTCGTGTATTGTCAGTGTTCTTGGCATTACACACATATCTAACGTTTCTGCAGCATGGTGACATCACAAGCTGCCACATTTCATCACAACAGGTAACGAGAACAGAGCGGGTAATCAGCGGCACAACCTTAGGCGCACAGATAGCCTCGGGTCGTGGTCCCTCTCGTCATGGGAGATGGAGCCTCTCGAGGCGGGTCTGGACTGGTGGCCCACAAGGCGACAGTTTCGTCGACCTGCCCACCAAGGGTAAGTTTATGTAGATATGAGCTATAACAAGCCAAAGGCCTCATGATGTACGGCGCTCATCCTCTCCATCGGTGGGTAAAAAATGTTGCGTACGATTTGGAATACTTAGGCACTAAAGAAAAAATCAACAACATGATATGTTACGGTGCTGTTATATTTCTTTATTGTTAAACGTTTAATAGCCAAAGCAGTATTGCTTACGAACTTTGGCCACTCTGCCACAGGCGCTTCGTTAAGCATTGCACTAAACATGCATTTCACTGGCTTTCTTTAAACTGGCATGCTGTCTTCCTTCACATTCTATGCTGCTCTTTGCGTCATTCCTTTGCTGTTGGTAGATAGTTCACTCTGCAGTGATGCTCCTCAGGTTATGTCTTGGTCCAGCTTATCTGTAATAATAGTGTGGTGGTCCGCAGGGAAAGTTGAGCAGGCCTCAACTTGTGCTACGGTGATTACTATATAGCCTGGCTGTCATTAAGTCATGAACGCTGATTGTCCTGTCGGTTCCTCGATCCTCGGCCGAACCCTGTCAAGATTTTCATTATATCAGTGTTGTTTAGAACAAGAAGTATTATATTGTTTCCTCTTCATTTAATATTATTTTACTGATTGTTCTAGATTGATAAGTGCAAGTTGTTGTCTCCGTATTTTTGAACGCTTTGATCTTCTTAAGAGCGATATCTGAAGGTCGCAAATATATTAGTTGACTGTAATCCCCATTGATGTTGAAGAATCCTTGTTAAACTGTCACTAAAATTATGAAAACGAGCCAATTGAAGATAAATAATAAGAAGCAGAGGTGTTTGAGAATACGGTCCTTGTTCTTAGTACGAGTGGTTCATTGCATGGAGCAAAGACAACCTGACTTCCCTGACATTGCCGATTGTACTCTAATTCATTCAATTCCCCACTCTTATTAGGCAGTGCCTCTTAACCACAGTGGAAGGAGCTTGAAGTGTGTAAGGATGAAATCGAGTCACGTCCTGCAATACTGGAAGGCTGGCTAGGGGCTGTGGGGTAGCGGGCGGCGGTTAGAGTATGGCAGCGCGGCAGTTACATCCTCGTTACGGCAGTTGCAGGTCAGATACTAAATTTTGTAATGACAGTACACTCAGCAGGATAATTGCTTGAACTTCTTGAAAAACTACTGGAATTTTTTAAGACTACTATGGCTTGGTCACTTAGGAAAGATAAACGAAAAAAAGAAGACAGAGATCAAAGAAAGATGGGAACAGTTTCAGAAATCTCACTGTTATGGAGTGTGACTTGTGTTTTCTCTGAATGTTAATTATTCTGATGTGTTGATAGTCTCCGGACATAACTTGACAACTGATAGATTTTCAGTAGATCACATGACTTGACGTAGACATTGTAGAGGGAAGACAGTTAACACTTTGGTTATACTCAGCTAGTGACATGACTGCACGACCTAGGTGGCCGCCAGAAACACCGACCCTGCATAGAGTGGCAAAAAAATGTAGAAAGAAGATGACTCATTTAAAAGGGAAGAAATTGCATGAAAAGCACAGTATGAAATTACTGTGACGTATGTTCATGCAATATTCAAACAAACAGTTCAATCGCATCACTGTATCGGCAGCCTTGGGTAAGGAGAGTGACTGTGCAAGGAGGGCTTTCATGGCTCCTGAATTTTGTTCTTGATTCAGAATTAGATACTCAAAAAATTGTTTCCCTTGTGTGCAAAAAAAAAAAAAAAAAAAAAAGAACCTGCTCGCATTGGAGGAAGGATTTGTTTGCCTGTTAGTATTAAAATTTTCCAAGAACAGAGGATCACTTATCTACACCACCGTTTATATGCGGAGAAAATTTGATATAATGTAAAAAGGTAATTCCTCCCACCACTGTAGCAGACTTAATGAAATAATTAGTGTAGAGTACAGCAGCTAAAGTCTGATATAGCAAATAATTGTCACTTTCAGAGAGCCAATCAGGACAGTACGACCACTACTGCTCGACGGTACCGTCTCGGACAGTGAAGAGGACGAGTGACGGCTTCACCTGAATACAAAATATCACTTCATTTGCATCTAAAGTGAATGGAAGAGACGACACATTGAGTCACTAAAATTCTCAGGGATGTTTCCATGGTTCTGATGATGATAAAAGAGAGGCTTAGGATTCATGGGAAAAAAATACTCAACAACCTGACTTAGTTATCTTCGTGGCTTTTTGAAAGTAATCCTCACGATTCTACGTAGTACTACTTTGCTACGAATTCTACGCCATCACAAGGAAAAATAACCATGATAACCTGAATGGTCGTATCTGTACTCTATGAAAATTGTTCTTATGAGAACGCTTCAAGATACGGGTAGATTTGGTAATAATTAAATGGAGACATGAACACTGGACAGGAATGTGGTACGTTCCTCGACCATTGAACAAGATGGTATAGCACAGCAGCATACACACAAGGCCTGTGATTAGAATGGTTGCAGGTGCTGTGCAGACTGATGTACTCACAGAAGCCACAGAAGAGACATCAAGAAAGTGTGGCCGGTATGCAGTACGGCTTCGTCACCTATATAACAAAAGGTGGGCCACAAGATTATGGTGTTTTGTTTTCCTTGTGACAGTGTGCACCAAATGTATATCACGATAAAATTAATTGCATGGCAAAACAAATGAGATGTGTGAAGATTGGTCATTGTGATTACGATTGGTGGAGGTCTATAGCAGAAAAGGAAAGAGTAGGTATAAACAATAAATAGAAGCCCCGAAAAAACCCCATAATATGAAGATAGAATATAAAAAAAAAAAAAAAAAAAGTGTAGACTAGGTCTGCGAGATGAAAAAAAGTTAGGGACCTAGCTAAACGTGGCCTCGGGGGCTCACATCCGTCTCATTGAGCAGTGAACGTGTGAGACATGATGGTGTCCAGAGGATTTGTTTTCAAAGGTTATTTCAGGTACTCATTATCGACCAGTCCCGAGGGAAGGATGAACAGCTGGGTGAGCTGTGGGTAAACTGCTCCAGCCTGGGGTCAAACTGCGTCCTGCGATTAAGGCTCTTCCACAACTGTAAAACATTTTATTTAGATTACATATATATTTGATAAACCATGTTCTTCGTCACACTGTGTATTTTCTGTATGATTAAATTTTGTTGATACCACTTTGATGAAACACTTTCATTTCACAGAATCATACATCATTCTCTGCCATGACTGGTGCCTCTTTTCCTACATAATTCATAAGGATGGGGGGAAAAGAAGGCGAAATGATCATAAAATGTCTCTCTATTTGTTTTGTGTCCAAAGACTTCATTCTTGAACACTCACACAAATCTTGTTATAGTGTCCTGACTCTTCACACACAAAGGAGAGTGGAGGGGAGAAGAAGGAACAGTAAACACGGGTCTTTAGAGCTGATTACTGCTAACCAACCGTCCTATATTCAGGAGCCCATTAGTTCAGTTACTTAACAACACTACATAGCCCCTGTATCTAACAAGGAATATCTTACATATTTATGCATTACAATGCTTTAGTTAACTGTACACATATAGAGGTCTTTTATGACACGTAGGAGTGAGTCGCTCGTTGTGCTCATGCGGAGTCTTGCCTGCGCGCGCAATGTCATCCAGATTGTGCATGCAGCCTGGGAAGTTACCCAATAATTTGGATAACACGACTTGCAGTTCATGGTCTCAGCCAAGGAAGCTTGAGGGGGGAAGGAGCTATCAATTCAGAGGTGGGAACCGATCCCTGGCATGTTCAATGAAACAAACTTGAGAGGGCAACACTGTCCACTATCGGCTCGAAACATGTAAACAAACCCAGAGCCCATCACAGTTCCATAACGCTGCTCATGCTTCTGTGCCAGCCTGTGATGCCTCTCGCCTCTGTTACTGTATGTGCAGCAAGAAAATCTCTACACTTCCTGGTGTTCAGCTGCATTAATTCCTCACAAATGCCAGAAGGTATGTATAGGTGTCTTTTCATAGATATTTTAGTCATTAGCAGAAAATACAGGGTGTCTTGAAGAAGGCAGTTAGAGCCAACGCCACCAGCTGCAACTTTTACTTGATGGATAAAATACCGCGGTGTGTGTAATGAATGCATATAATAGGAATGTCTTATGTAATAAGATATCTAGCATGTTTAAAGAGTTTCAAGTGAAATGTGTTGTGAAATGTGAGAACCAGCCTCTGAGGTGACATGGCCATCTCACTGCGGCAGGGCGGAAGTGTGTACTTGGTGTATTATATCAACTTGTGTTATACAGTATGTGATTTTCCGTATACGGACTTGGTATTATGTTGATGAATAAGAAAACATTGTGTGTGGTATTTGGTGTTAATATACCTGCATATTTCAGTATGCAAGTGGATAAGACTATTTCTGTGGCATTTATTCGTATGCAGTTCTTTCTCCAAACCGGATCTTGAAATATGAATGTGAACCATATTTTCATTATTTGTTTCTTCTGCCTTACTGAAATATTCTCACTGTATGTACTTCCAAAATTCGAGTAAGAATTTCAGCAATTTCCATCTGGATCCAGTGACCACAGTACGTGGCTCCAAATCGTGAAAATAATGTGTGAAGCACAGGCAGTCTGTTAGCTCTGAATATTTTATCCCAACTGCATAAGACCTCGACTGAAGAACACAGCTTCGATTTCTGTAAACAAATTAACTTCAGGTACAATATTATATCCAACACAATTTCTGTGGCCCAGCCTCGCTTCCCACACTGGTGGTTGGAGTGACAGAAAACGGGAATGGTTAACTTTGCTAAACCTGCAAAGTGAATGTTGGCTTGGCACACGTGAATAAGGCAGTGTTAATGTATGAAGCAGGCGCCAGCTGTACCATGCCAGTGAGTGAGGGAGCAATGTAACGAAGCCTCTGTCATCCGCTCCAAATAATTCATCATTGAGTATTTAGAGTAAAAAGTTCCTCGATTGTTTATAAATGTTTTGAAGTCTTACAATAATTATTTATGTATTATTATTATTATTATTATTATTATTATTATTATTATTATTATTATTATTATTATTACTGTTATTGTTATTATTATTGGGTAGATAATAGCAATGCCAGTCTCTCTCTCTCTCTCTCTCTCTCTCTCTCTCTCTCTCTCTCTCTCTCTCTCTCTCTCTCTGTATATCCTCTAAGGAAACAGATGCAGTAGTAAAGTTATCATCTCTCTCTATTCAAACACTTTTCTTATGATTAGATTATTCACTTCTACAGTAATAAAGATTGAGAAATTATTAGGTGAAAATATATCCCTGTTAGCGCATAGTAAAACCAGCTTTTGTTCTTGTGAAGACTTTGAGACCGCTTTTCTTGTTCCACTGCCATTTTGTACGTGCCAGAAATACGAAAAAAATATGCTTTTTATTAATTTATTTTTTGTAGATGTCTATTCGTAAAGACTTGATACATTGCTTTTAGTTCAGTGAATTGCTGAATATGGCAGTGAAATGCTTAAGATAGTTCGTGTAGATGATCCCAAACAGCCTCGTGAAGTCGGACAGGTCTGCTGCTGCTGGTGGTCGTACTTCCTGTGTGTATGTGTTCACTACTCGCGTGATGATCTGCAGCGAGTGTCTTTGATGTAATGCTTTGCGAGCCTCTGAGCCATGAATCAGCGGGAGTCGTTCACATTCCTAGCTGCCGTTCATTCAGCGCACATCTCCTCCCTTGATCTATTTATGCCTAGCTGAGGGACCTTAGTAATTGGAATGCCACCGTCAGCCCTGAAGGAAGGGAGGCATCACTATGCTTAAAGACTCAGCAGGGAGAATCAAGCACTTCGTTCCAGGAATTTCTCACGGCTTGTAGAAGAAGTAAGGCGTGAGTTAGGCTGGAAGGTGTGAGTGGGTGTTGCAGGCTGTCACTTTCAGGTGTGGGACTGTAAGTGTAAGACACGGGTTCTCAACCTTTTTATTCTTATGTATCCTTTGAAGTCTTTCAGTATTGGTCATGTACCCCTTACCCACAATGCAGCGTCAGGGAGGGTAAAAATGAATGCCTGGTTTATATGCAGAGCAGACAAAATTTTCAATTAATATGAGTATGTCACCATGAGCTAATGTCGATTTTGCATGACTAGCTGCTAGCATGCAAAATATTTATCAAAACGGAACTATATCAGGCAGTTTTCGATCATTGTGGCAATGAACTAGTGGTGCTTGTAGATAATTGCAACTTATAATTAGTAAGTGATAGGTAAGTCACTGTATGTGTGTGAATAGCTTATAAAAATGATAAAACAGAAGTAAATATCATAGGTTTGCTAGGATGTATGGCAACTGTAGTCCAAGAGAGCTTTCTCTTAAGTGACATAACTCCAAGAGTTTCCTTGTTAACATTGTTAACGTATCCTGGTTGTAGTGGAGGACACATCTATAGCCTAACGCATGTAGGCCACTTTCTACAAACAGGTTTGTAGTTATTAAAAAACTGAAGTGTTTTCAGAAGCCAGTCACTTACCCAAAAATTTCCTCTAACGTACCCCTTGGGATACGCCTATCCCAGGCTGAGAACCCCTGGTGTAGGGAATGTGGTATCAGTGTGAGGTAAATGGAATGTCTGTGTAAGGTAGAATGATTCAGTGTAAAGTGTGGGAAGGTACGTGTCAGTGCGAAGTCAGGGTGAGTGTAAGATAGGAGACTCATTGTGAAACTACGGTGATTTCAGTAGAGGAAGTGGGCCGGTGACATAAATGGCTTCATAAATATGTGAGAAGCGAGTTTTATGCCACGCACTGACTCACTTATTGTGATTCAAAGGCAGCGTCTGGCAACTTTGCTCATATATTTAACGTCTATGCTTGAATAAAAAATAAGGAAACCTAACAACAGCGGAAAAAAAAAAAAAAAATGCACAAGTAAAAGGCGGGTGACGTGTGCATTGTCTCCACCAAGACAGAAAGGAGGGAAAATAGCAAAATATTTTAATGCACATGCGGAGGAAGAAAGGCTCATCTGCGCTACACACACACACACACACACACACACACACACACACACACACACACACACACACTTTGTTAGGCTTCACGAAAAGACTTCAAAATGAATTTCGAATCCCAAACTTTACGTTATTTACTTTATGAGCTGTGTTTGGAGGACGCGTTGAGTGAGTGTGGGAGTATTTCCATCACTCGTTCTCTTTCACGCTTTGATATCGTCAGGAATGTTTTTGGAGGTCAAGGGCGACACTCGTTTAACTGTCACTGGTATATCAAGCGGTTCTTGAAAATGTTATTCCATTATTAATAGATATGTCGTGTCTTTGAAGTAGGCGGACACAGAAGGCTGTCTCGATATTCTGCCCCTCTCAGTAAATTCAGACAAAGGTGCGTAAAGGAAGTGTATAGACGGAGATCCAAATTGATGTTTTGATGGAAGGACAGTAAAATTGTTCCTAACCGTTGACCATCCTCATACATGTAAACCAATATGTATAGCAAAAATTAGGGATATGTATAGCAAAAATTAGGGATATGTTTATAAAAAATTAGGGATATGTTTATAAAAAATTAGGGATATGTATAGAAAAATTTAGGGATATGTATAGCAAAAATTAGGGATCTGTATAGCAAAAATTAAGGAAATGTGTAGCAAAAAACAGGAAAATGTATAGCAAAAATTAGGAAAATATGTAGCAAAAATTAGGGAAATGTATAGCAAAAATTAGGGATATGTGTAGCAAAAAAGCAGGAAAATGTATAGCAAAAATTACATAATACATATATGAAACCAACATTGTATTTCCAGTGGCGAGACAACAGTGAGCTTAAAGGTTATAGACAGATCAATGGCTAGGAATAACAAGTCGGGCATACTCTGGCATGTATGTTTTACGCGGGAATTGCCATGTTTATAGTATTGTTGCCGCTTCCCTTTATTCCGATGTTCTTTCACAAAACAGAATTAAAAGCAAATAAAATGGTGATAAAAAGATGACCCAATAGATAAAATAATAAACAGTGAGATGTAAATACGTATTGATATTACTAGAGACATAGAATCCTCTGCTTGAATTGTCCTTAATCCCTTGAACAACTATGACGCGTTTTCATATTCATTCGGCTTATTATTTGGCATTTTTATACAGCTTCAGAAACTCATGTTGGGAATTGAATTAGTGAAGGCTCTAGCCATTAATCTTCTGCCCTCCATAGACTCTTTCTAATGTCAATAAAACCGTCTAATCATACCCAAAACATGCAGTAAAAATGCGTCCCAGTACTGAAGGGGTTAAACGAGAAATTACTTCCACTAATAATGACTCATGTATAAATATGATAACAATAGGTTCATGAAAATATATTGCTGAAAACTGATATTAAACTCCCTTCCTTTCATCCATCCGTCCTTCAATATCCTCCCTTAGTGCAAAAAACCCACTCAGAGGGCAACAGTTTGAGTGCTTCAGGTGGGAGACCATCTATGCCACATACTTTATTGCTTACGAGTCTTAATTTGGTATGATACTTCACGAGGAGTTATAGGATCATCCAGCACTGGGGGGGTGAAAACATCGCTGCGTGGTGACTCATAATCCGAACTTTCCGTGTCACTCAGATTGATAACTTCGGTGAAATGATTCTTGAACTTGCCATCAGATAGAGACGCAATTGAGTGAGTACGTGGTCAGATATATAGATAGATAGATATATAGATAAATAGATGATTACATAGAGAGATAGACTGACTGATAGATACATAGATAAAATAGGCAGGCAAACAAATTGATAGACAGACAGATAGACAAACAGATAGAAAAGTAAATACGTGGACAGATGAATAGAGATACATAAAGGAATAGGCAGATGAATAAATAAATAAATATATGGATAGATACATAGACAAATAAAAAAAAAAGAATTGATAGATGGACATACAGATAGATAAATAAATAGATAAATAAAAGTAAAAATACGTGACTAAAAAGAGAAAACTAGCTCAGGGTGGAGGGGACACTGCACCATTGTGGCTTCCGAGGCTCGTGTGGCCCAGCAGTTGTCCATGCAGGTACTGGCCATTTATCCAACAATCCAATAAGGCGGGATTTACTACGCTATTATTTCAGAATTACGCTTGTCTCACTCCATACTACCATTTCAGTCTTTTTTTTGTAGCTATGTATGTGGGGTTTTGTTTTGTGTGTTAGGAATTATTGTTATGTTTCTTTTCCTGTTTTTTTGTCTTTTTCCTGTTCGTAATTTTGTTCTTTTCTTCTCCTTCTCCTTGTTCTTTATTCTTTTTCTTAGTTTTTCTTTCTATTTGTTTCTGTTTTTCTTTCTTCTTTTTCTTTTTTCTTCTTTCTCTTTTTTTGGTTTTCTTCTTTTCTTCTTCTTCTTCTTCTTCTTCTTCTTCTTCTCTACTACCACTACTTCTACTGCTTTTCTTCTATTGCTACTTATTCTTCTTCTTCCTCTACTGTTTTTCTTCTTCTACTTCTACTTCTTCTACTTGTTACTGGTACTTGCTACTACTACTACTACTACTACTACTACTACTACTACTACTACTACTACTACTACTACTACTACTACTACTACTTACAAGTCAGTTATGACAACGTCTCCTAGAACGCGTACCACTTCCCCAGGTTGTGACTAAGCTCAAGCACTTCTGTTACTGCTACTACTATTTTTAATGTAACCTGCCACTTATTGATAATTGATAGCAACATGCATCACACTTTCACCGTCCTCAGGCAGATCACATGCTTACTATATTTAATAATAACAGGATGAATAACAGCAGGAAATATCAAACTGAGAAATATGGAAAGTAATATCGGATTAACTTCCTTGGTGCCATGACGCGTTTTTATATTTATTCTGGTTACTATTTGGTGATTTCATACAGCTTCAGAAACTTATCCAGGGAGAGGGTGAGATTAAAATAGTGAAGACTCTGGCCATTAATCTTCTGACCTCCATAGATCTTTTTTAATGTAAATAAAATCGTCTTATCACATCCAAAAATCACGGTAAAATGCGTCCCAGTACTGAAGGGGTTAAAAAGACGAGTTTTGTTAAAGATTCAATTGCTATGTTTAGAATCCACAGTTACAGGTTCTCGCGTACTCAAGTGATCATCCATGCTCCCTCAGAGATGTGCCGTAAGCTGTTAAAACCCAGCTCACACTAAGTCGCTGCTCTAATATTGTAAGTGCAAATCAACGTGACCCTTGGCAGCGCGTGGAGGTGTAATGAACGATGCTTGGTGAGTGTCGCCGTGGACAGTGAAGGTGGTTCTGGCGGCCGGTGAGTGATGTGATGAGTGGTGGGTGGCGAGTGTTGGTGTGGATGTGACATGTATTACTGTAGACGGGGCTTACATGGAGTAAAGATGATGAGTCGCTGTGTTGAGCAATGGTGCTAATTATAGACAGTGAAATCCGCTAGATTGACCTAAAGACATGCAGCAGATTAAAAGTGAAACTCTGAATATCTTTAATTTGATTTGATTTTAGAATTCTTATGTTTTTTCTTGTGAAATCCTGATTTTTTACACAGCTGATCAGTACATATATTCGCAAGATCTGGCGGAAAATCTGCAAATTTAGCATTACTGGCGTTGATCAATATACATTATAGAGGAGTCGCAAAATCTGAGTCGTTGCTGGTTCATGTCCTGTCCCCGCTGCTGTCTCGGAGGATGCGGAAAGACGCCTACATATGCTATTTGAAGTAGCTAGCGCCGCACCTCAGCTTAGGAGCCGCTTGAGAGCAAGGATAAGTTAGCGCAGGTTTAAAATGTAATAGTAATGATAGAATATAAATGAAAGAATATACAATAACACACACAAAAAGTAAAGAAAAAGAGAAAGAGAAGCACGAATACGTGAGACAGTGATACAAAATTACAATAATACATAAAGTCTCTAATTTGTAATGAATCTCGTTTGTCAATATGGTAGAAATAGTGAAATGATCTTAGTAACACGTTTAAAAGAGTTGGGAAGTATCAGAGAGAGAGAGAGAGAGAGAGAGAGAGAGAGAGAGAGAGAGAGAGAGAGAGAGGAGGGGAAGGAAGGGCTGTAGGCGTGTTATTGGGCTATTTGTGTTTTTCAACTATAGAGTGGTTGGTAATATACTTTAGAGGGTCGCGCGGGAAGTGTTTGGAGTGTGTTTCCTCCATCTTAGCTTTTATTGTATAATCTGTAAATTCTTGTGACACAAAGCTCGTCTTTCTTGCGTGTTAGTTTATAGATAGTAATGAAGGTGCACATGAAGTAGAAAGATGATACAGTAACAGCGTTAGTGAGTGAGTAATTAGTGTACAGACAGTAATGGTGATAAAGATGGTAAATTGATAAAGATAGTAAGAACGATATGAAGGGAAGTGACTGAGTGTGGCGTCATTCCTCGCCGAGTCCACAGTCCACAGCCGCAGGTGCTGTTTGGTGACTCCTTCCGGTGTGGTTTGCGCCGAGCGTGTAGTGTCTCCTCTCTCTTCCTCTCCCTGGTGGGCGCCTGGGCGTCCTCCCGGCTCAACACTGTCACGCGAACAATTTCCAGAGTTGCTTTCATGTTTTTTTGAGATGATTTGATAATGAATCGATTTCTTCCAGTCTTGTGATTCGTGCAGAGATCGAAGATTGGCGCTCACCGATCCCAGAGAGAGAGAGAGAGAGAGAGAGAGAGAGAGAGAGAGAGAGAGAGAGAGAGAGAGAGAGAGAGAGAGACTGTTACCTTCATGTTAATATAATTCCTCTCTTCCTTTCTTGTTTTGCTCGCTTCAGCAACATATGATCCACCTGCAAAAGAAAAAAAAAGAAAGAAAAGAAAACTTATTCACTGTTGCTTGTTCTCCCTTGTATCATCTTATTCACAGCTATTCTCACTCTATTAATCTCTCAGCTCGCTCACGCTTACTTTGCATTCAGCTTCTTCACGCTTACCTTCACTCCCACTCACTCAGAACACGATGCATATGGAGTCTGACCAGCGCCAAGTGTATCCAGTCATACTTAGGAACTTCTACTTTGTGACTCTCCAACACGTGTATACAAGTGAATTTCTAAAGCTGTTTCATATAAGGACACTACATTGCACTTTCTTCAGAATCAGGTGGCGCTACGAAAAATAAAGGAGTAATTAGTGGCTACTGTTGTTTGTATTGATATCCTAATGTAGTGGATGTATGTTGTAGGCGGAGGCACATGGAAGTTTTAAAGGGAACGAGAAGGTTAGGTTAGATTTTGGTAAATGTTTGATAAAGTGGATTAGATTATATTAGGTCAGGTATGGTTATCATTACACTCGCTTAAAATCGGTAGGGAATGGTTGCTAATTATATAATAGGATCTCTCTCTCTCTCTCTCTCTCTCTCTCTCTCTCTCTCTCTCTCTCTCTCTCTCTCTCTCTCTCTCTCTCTCTCTCTCTCTCTCTCTCTCTCTCTCTCTCTCTCTCTCTCTCTCTCTCTCTCTCTCTCTCTCTCTCTCTCTCTCTCTCTCTCTCTAACATAACATAACCTAACCTAACATAAATAATAGGATAACAAAGGGCCACCAGGGCCCATCTAGGTTATTCTGTATCAGTCGCACAGCGACCTCGTCATCAGTACTAAAAGATACACTTACAAGACGTACACAATACATTATATAATAATTCTAAATATTTGGCCCATTAACAGGGCTAAGTCCCGCAGCGAATTCCTCTACAATCTGTGATCCCTATACATGGGGATCATGTCTTGTTTAACTATAGTAAATTTCTTATAAAAACTATCATGCAGCGCTATACATAATCATAAATCTAATAAATTTAAGTGCTTATCTAATCTGTTTTTAAACATTGTCAAACTAGTGCTATTTACAACCGTCTCTGGCAATGCATTCCAGAAGTCTACCACCCTATGACTAAAGAAATATTTTCTTATATCTAACCTGCAGCCTTGCTTTCTAATCTTCCTGCCATGATTTCTAGTCCTACTTCCTCCTCTAAGGTAAAGAAAGATCTCACATCTATGTAGTTTGTATCTGAGAACATTTTAAATAACTCTATCATATCCCTCTTATACATCTCCTCTCAAATGAAAACATGTTTAATTCCTTTAATCTATCTCTATACTCCAGGCGCTTTAATGCTGGTATCATCCTAGTTGCTCTTCTCTGAACTGCTTCTAACATGTTGATATCCTGCCTATAATGGGGTGACCAGGCCTGTATGCAATACTCTAAATGGGGCCTAACATAGGAATTATATAAGCTACGCACCACTTCCTTACTTTTATAACTAACATTTCTATTTATAAAACCCAGGATCCTATTTGCCCTATTTCTTGCTTCTAAACATTGCTTTGAAAATTTCATAGTCCTGTCTATCATTACACCTAAATCCTTTCCCTCCTCTACTGCCTCTAGTCAACATCCCTCCATCTCATAGCTAAAGTTTGTGTTGTCTTTACCTAAATGCATAACCTGACACTTTCTCTCTCTCTCTCTCTCTCTCTCTCTCTCTCTCTCTCTCTCTCTCTCTCTCTCTCTCTATGTGAAAAAAAAATATTCGGTGTATTTTTCCTTGGTGTTCTCTGAGTATCGTCTCTTTGTTCTGCCTGACTGGCGGTCTCCATGTTCCCATTTTTCTTACTCTCGTTAATCACGGAAAGTTACTGCTGCTGTGTTGTTTTTAAAAGTAAGATTTGTTTTAACTTTTTTATGATAGTGCGATTGATTTTACCAAGTTGCTGCTGCTCTGTTGTTGTTTTTTAAGATATTTAGATTTGTATTGACTTTTTTTTTTTTTAACATAGTGAAAGTAGTTTTATTTTAAAGGTATTACATTTAAGATAGTGTGACTCGTGTTAGCGTCATATCAACTTTAAGAAAAGGCTTTTGTTAACATCAAGATAGTAAGATTCATGTCAACTTCCAAACGGCAAAATTCATGTCATTTTTAAGACAATAAGATTGGTGTCAATATCATATCAGCTTCAAGACTAAGATCTATATTTATTTCAGTGAGGAGAGATTAGTACTAACTCAGAGCAACATTGAATTTGCTCTTTCCTGCGATTCACAATACACAGCACGAATTTACAAATCCTGCGTCTTCACACTCATAATTCACCCTCAGGGGACACCAAGACTGCGTAAGCGGGAGCGTGGCACCTCCCTCACAAGTCATTATATAAGTCAGATTACCGAATCCTTTCCTTGCATTGCTGTCTGTCGCCCAGAGGAGACTAAAAATCGTATTCCTAAACCTTTCGTCTTTTTTCATGCATATGATACGCTATACTAGGAGTTATTTTAGGAATTTCAGATGTATTTGTTTCATTCTTAGTGGTTAGGTTTTTGCATCATTGACAAAATCAATTATGATACTCCAATGTCTAGCAACCTATAGTGGAATCATTAAGCCCTTTAGTACTGCTACACATTTTTACCTTTAGATTTGTGAACGAATAGATAATTTTATTGACATTAGGAAGGGTCTATGAAGGTCAGAAGATTAATGGCCACAGTCTTCATTACTTTAATCCCCCACATGGGTTTGTAAAACAGTATAAAATCAACAGATGATAAGCAGAATGAATATGGAAACGCGTCATGTTACTGAAAGGATTAAGGGTTTTCAGATGTCTTTCAACGATTCCAATGATGATTTTTTTAGTTTTGCAAGAGAGGCATCGATATAGGGCAGCAAAAAAAAAAAAAAAAAGGGAAAAAAGGCCAACATAGATACTAGTGCCTAAAGAAATGTCAAAAGAGATAATCTAAAATTGAAGAATAGGTCTCTTGAAAAAAAAAAAAAAAAAAAAATGATATAACGTCATCTGTGCGTCCTCTGTTAATAGTTAAAAGAGAACAAAGCTTTAAAGAACACGAGTCTACGGCACCATATAACAAGATGCTATAGTGGAAGTATTTAAGGTTTTCAGTTGTTCTGTAATATTATTGTTAGTGGAAAAATTATCATCCAATATCAGTAGGGGGAAAAAAACATTCTTAATTTTACAACTAGTCATCTCTGCGGCCTCTGGAAATGATAGTTATGGGGGAAGAAAGTGTTTGATAATACAAATGTAAGATTACATCTGCCAGCCAGCCTTCCCCCCTGGCCGTGTAATAAATTGAGGCACGTATTCTATTACCTAAAGAAATTACCAGCAAGTTCACGTCTATTAACCTTACCTGAAAACTTGCTTCTAGTTAAATGATTCTCTCTCTCTCTCTCTCTCTCTCTCTCTCTCTCTCTCTCTCCATACGATAGTAACACAAACTCACAGATGCAACTGGAAACTTTACTGTGTTTTGGGTGAGTCACAGGTGAAGGCCGGGATATAAGTACAGGTAAGTATATCCATATACACACATAAAAAGAAAGAAACCGAACAATAAGGAAGACAGGCTCAGCATCGGGATAGAAGGGAAAGAAATCATAGGAAGTTAGTAAACAAGACTGTCTTAACACTAGAGCGTCCAATTCTGTATTTCGTACGCAGAACAGGAACCACCACAGCTCTGTACGAGTAATACCTGATTATGTATACAGGTCAACTTGATGTAGTGGTAGGTAGCGTTGTTTACGGTATTGTCTGCGGTGATGCCTTGCTGTATGTAATTATCTTTCCTTGCTTCCACCAGTTCCCGAGGGAGGGCGTGACGGTGGCGGTGGAGGGTGAGGGATGGGAGGGAGGTACAGTACACCACGCCAGCCGATGGGTGTGAGTTGCGTCATCGAAATATTACCTTACGCACCCCTCCCTTCCCCTCCACGGCTCAGGAGAGTCGCCTGCGGGGCCCGTGCAGGTAACTCAGCTCCGACGCCGCCTCGGGGCATCTCGGGCGGCGAAAAATGTCTTTGTTAATGGGAGATAGAGGCAGTAGTCACAGGGGGACAGTGTTCCTTCCACTTCTTTCCTTCATGCAGAGACGAGACAACACAGACACGTTCCTTACTTATAAACAACGTTGCTTTCTTTCTCTCCCTCTGTCTGTCTTTCCTGCGTAGCACACGAGAATACACTGGACTGGGGGAGGATTCTTATGTAGACTTTTCTCTCTTCTGTCTCTTTTTGAAGTTAGAGAATATGAAGAGGGAATTACATAAGGTCACAGAGACATCTTCCTCACTTATACTCAGCACCTCCTACCATTCTTGCTTAGCGTCGAGAGAACTTTGCTGGAGTAGGAGAAGATTGTGATGATTGCTTTTCTCTCTGATTTGTGAAGGGGAAAAAATGTTGATGCTGAATTGAAACTGTTGATGTGGATTCGAGACGTCACCAGCATAAAGGTTGGAAACAAGTGTTCTCTGGTGTCACTTGAGGTTTCACTTAGACTCTTCTTGTTACTCTTGGGACGAGTATCAGTAAAGAGAGGAATATATGGACTGATAAATAACACATGGTGCTTAATGATGCTGCATACAGAGATCAGCAGTTTCTTTACCTCTTACATAATCAGACCGATAGTTTGACAGACACGTGAATGGATTGATTAATGAATAGAATAAGTATCCTTGTCTAACAGAATCTGATAAATAAAGAGATACAGATAAATGGATAAACAGGTGAATGAACAAACAGATAAACAGTAAACACAAAGCCATACAAAATTAACAACTTTAACCTCTCACAAAATCAGCTGAATAGCCAGTTAGATAGATAGATAGATAGATAGATAGAGAGATGAATATGAAACATAGTCTGATACTGGGAGCAACACATTCTTTTACTCTCTCTAAAATAAAGAATGAAAAAATAAGTAAAAAATAAAGAATAGTCTGATAATTAGAAATGTGGCAACATTATATAATACACAATACATATTAGTCCACATTTTCTCTCCCCGGTAAAACCATTATTATTTGTTACTCTTCTGGCACTTGTGGGGAAAAAGCACCGATTCTTTGAAAAGATGAAAGTACAGCACACTCTCATTAAGTACAGGAGTGGTATCGATTAATATTTCTTGCCCGGGGAAGGTCGTGACGGTGGTGATGGCGGTGGTGGTGGTGGTGGTGGTAGCGAGAGGTGCACTGTATTCCTGCACAAGTAAAATGCTGTAGGTTCATCAGAGGTTGTTGTGGAGATGATGGAGGTGGTAGAAGGAGATGCACAGTAGTCCTTCACGGGTATAATGTGGCAGGTTTGTTAAAAGTCGTTGTAATGAGTTGTTAGTTCGCTCGTTAGAATCGTCGTCTCCACTGTAGTCATTTGCTGCTCTCTATATCGTCTTCGTCCAACGCGCCATCTGTAGGAGGAGAGGGAGTGGCATTGATATAGAAGGCTTTACGCAAAATGTCCATGTATAAAAAGTGTTCGTAGTGGTTTAAAGATTAGGAAAAAACAAAAAAACGATATGATTGTTATGTTGTTATGTTGGAATTATGAAACAAATGGAAAAAAAAATATGAAGGTTGAAAAATAGATAGCTAATACTAAAAAGAAAGAAAAGAGGTTGGAAGAGAAGAAACTGACATACAAAATAGGAGGTAGACATTAAAAGAGAAAACTTTACGCAAATGTCCATGTATAAAAGTGTTCGTAATAGTTTGAAGAATAGAAAAAAAAGTCCTGATTTTTATGTTGGAATTGATAAAACAAATGGAAAAAAAATAACAAGATAGAAAAATAGATAGCTACTATTAAAAGGAAAGAAAAAAAAACATTGGAAGAGAAGAAACTGACTTACAAAATAAAGATATCAATGCTAAAAGAAAAAAAAAAAAGTCGTGAAAAGAAGAAAAGAATCACAATATTTACAGAGAAGTGGAAAAACCGTGCCCCCACAGAATGCTCTATCAGGATTGCAGGTAGAGGTGCGTGTGTCACAAGAGGTCATAAAAACACTTGTTATGTGAATGACACGTAAATGTGGAAGTAAAGTGTGGAAATGTGTGTCATAGGAATTGATTGAAATACCAAGAGTAAAACAGAATATCACCAGTAATGTGGAAGACAGCATAGTGGAGGTGAGTGGAGAGGTAAGTCACAAGAATATTATATGTACTTACACGAATGAAAAACAACAGTATTTGGAGAGGGAAGTCCCAAGAATATATGTAATTACGCGAATGGAAAACAGCATTATGACATATTATTGTAGCTGTGTTATAGAAAGTGCTAAAAATACTTATACGAATAAAAATCACTGGTGATAATAAAGATTCAAATACGTGCAGTGAGAATAAAGAAAAACAGAAATGATAACGAACGTGTAAGGAAGGAGAGAGAGAGAGAGAGAGAGAGAGAGAGAGAGAGAGAGAGAGAGAGAGAGAGAGAGAGAGAGAGAGAGAGGAACATATAGTACAAACAACATTTATTAGTGATGTTACCGCATATGAGTTCTGTAAGAAATTATGAAAATATTCCTAAGTGTAAAACAACAACAACAACAACAACAACAACAACAACAACAACAACAACAACAACAACAACAACAACAACAGCAGCAACAACTACAACAACAACAAAATGGAATGGTGTATACTCCAGACACGTGTCATGAGAATAAGAACAATAAAACAAAACAGACATCAGGAATTCGACTAAAAGATAAAAGAATAAATAGAAACAACACGTAAAGCAGCGTAGCAAATCCTATCCAGATATCTTCAATATCCTCATAGCACGAGTATTTCCCCCTCAGAAAACATCACCACCCCAGGAAAACATTGTGCTTGTTCCCCTCGATGAACTCACAACATACCAGTGAACCTTTGACAGACGCCAACACTGGGAGAAATAATAACTGGTGGTATGTATATTAAAGTGTCCTGTTGTAAAAGTTGTAGCCGCCAATCCACCCCCTCAGAATGCTTTGGAGTAAAAATGCTCACAGGAAAGTGTCACCGTTGCTGTGATGAATACGTAGCATGTAAGATAATCCTCGTCAAGTGAATGCAGGAGAAGATAATGAGTTACGGTTTTTGTCTCCTCGTATTTTTAATTTGACTGTGTAAGAGAGAGAGAGAGAGAGAGAGAGAGAGAGAGAGAGAGAGAGAGAGAGAGAGAGAGAGATGGTAGAAGCATGTGCTGGCTGCGAATTTTACTATTTTTTTCTCATTCATGCACAGCGAAACCAGAGCAAGGGCAAACAGAAACTCAAGCAAAAAAAGAAGCCTACTAATTGTCTGTCTCCCATCCCTCCCAAAAGAAAAAAAAAAAAAAAGTCAGAAATGTTTTGCTCTTAAACGTCGTGGAATGAATTGAGGTTAAGTTGGTCCGTGTGAGGCGAGATAACACCTTTCTTTCCACATTTGTACTCCTTTCAACCTTTTCAGTACTAGGAAGCATTTTTACTACGAGTTTTGTGTATGATTAGACGATTTTATGTACATTAGGAACGGTCTATGGAGTTCAGAAGATTAATGCACAGAGTTTTCACTATTCTAATCCCCACGTGTTTCTAAACCTGTATAAAATCGTCATATAATAAGCAGATTTAATGTGAAAACACGTCATGGTACTGAAGGGGTTAACGCTGTAGTCGCTCTTTATTAAGATTCACTGAAAGAATTGCTTTCATGGACGCACAGAAACTAGAATAAGAGGTTGATTTTGTCGCGACCACTCCATATACCGCAGTACGAGAAAAGTTATAGATGTTTATGGGAAAGAAAATGTTCAACGGTGAGTTATTTGAGCGTTACTGACAGTACTGTGATATTAAATTCGTTTTGAGTTACTTTAAGTGACAAACAAAAATAAAATTATAGTCATTTAAGATTTCAAGTACTCGATTACTTTTTATGCTGCATGTTGTGTCTCTCTAAATTATGCCCGAATATATATTTTTTAAGTTTTAGAGCAACAAAAAATGCAGCATTTGAATGATTAATTTGGTAATAATCTCAATAAATATATCCACTGGTTTGAAGGTTTGTATTGTTAAATGTTTCAGTCTTGTTTCGATCTCATTTAAAAGGTGAAGTGGAAGAGACTGGGAGTTTTAAGTCTTTACACGTTTATATTTATGGTCGTCAAGATGTTTTTCATAATTCTTTACATTTCGCTTGACTTTTTAGGGAATTGTATATTCAGTGGGGCTTTTTTTTCTTTTATCCACGACCCATAGTAGAAAATACCAACCATTCTGCACCCGACAATGTGGAAAACAAAACAAAACAAAACAAAACATGAGAACACTGATTATCTTTGAAAACAGCCTACATTCGAAGATAAGGTGTTAAAGAATACACACTAAACTCGAATGTCACGAGTAAAGTCTGAGATAAGAAGTCCATCCTAGACTAATGGATCGCGTTGGCCACCGTGATGAAGTGAACAGTGATGGATGGGCGGGAGGAAGCGTGGTCAGGAAGTGAGGAAGGGAGATGGAAGGGTCAGATTCATGGACTTGTGTGTTTAAAGTTGATCTCACTCATTAAGAGCATTTTTTAGAACCCACAGAGATGATCGGCCTGGTTCTTATAGGTGTTTTCAAATTTATAGTCTCAGTACACTTCTCGAAAACTTCCACTAGGTCTTGTTGAATGTACTGTATAAGAGAGAAGACCCAGAAAGCTTTTGAGAATACAAGACATAAAGTGTTACATAAATCTTGGAGAAAGAAGGGGGAGAGGAGAAGGGAGGGGAGGTGGGAGGGAGGGAAGGAAACCGCTTCGCGCTCACCAACACAAGAAAGAATATTTTACCAAGAAAACATCACCGACTTCCTTGCTTTCAATGCCTTGCAGGATAAACCACTTCGCTGGATTAGCCAAAGCCATCTATTATTTATCAAGAGACCTCCTACCCTCTTGTTTCAGCAGCAGTGGCCGCAACGTTCTGTATTTGTATAGATGAATCGAGTGCATTTAATGGGTTCAAATCACCTCTCAGCCTGCGTTCTGTATTATTTTGTATAGACGAATCGAGTGCTTTTAATGGGTTCAAATCACCTCTCAGCCTGCGTTCCGTATTTGTATAGACGAATCGAGTAAAAAGGGTTCAAATCACCTCTCAGCCTGCGTTCTGTATTTGTATAGACGAATCGAGTGCATTTAATGGGTTCAAATCACACCTAACTTACTCCTCTATTCTGTTTGCTGTTTCAATAAAGGTATATTAGTGAGTTATTTCTGGGTTGGCACTGCAAAACGACTCCTCCCACAGCTTGTACAATTCCTACGAAACAAATTATGTGCATTTGTTTTAGTTTCTCATGTGATCATTCGAGATTGTTGTTTTAAAGCAGTGTCAGGCGTATTATGTGTGGCGCCAAGTGCTGTGTGTTATGACCGTCAGCTAAGTACGTAATGTGAGGGTGGTATCTTTAATCTGTCTGTCTGTCTGTCTGTCTGTCTGTCTGTCTGTCTGTCTGTCTCTCTCTCTCTCTCTCTCTCTCTCTCTCTCTCTCTCTCTCTCTCTCTCTCTCTCTCTCTCTCTCTCTCTCATCTAAATATAATATACATAAAAAAGGATTCCATGAGTTTCCACAAGGTAGCAGTGGTCTTAAGCTAGCTACCCTGTGTCATTAATTTCAAAGCTGAAAAAGGGAGTCACTGCACTGTCACTCACACACTTGCATCTCCATCGTCACTATCCGGCACTGTCACTGTCAGGCAAACAAATACACCTCTAATTCGCAACACTGTCACTGTCATGCACATTTTTACACTTGCACTGTCACGTCACTTTCAGGTACACCATTACGCACACTGTGGCATTCTCTCACTTTATGGCACTATTACTGTCAGGCATTTCCATTTCCTTAATCACTATGCGTTACTGTCATTATCAGGCAGGTGTGGCCCAAGGCAGGCGTAGGCGGCGCTCTTCACCTGCTGGGATATATATATATATATATATATATATATATATATATATATATATATATATATATATATATATATATATATATATATATATATATATATATATATTGTCGTTGTTGTTGTTGTTGCTGGTTATTAATGTTATTATTACTATTATTACTATTATTATTACTATTATTATTATTATTATTATTATTATTATTATTATTATTATTATTATTATTATTATTATTATTATTATTATTATTATTATTATTATTATTATTATTATTATTATTATTATTATTATTATTATTATTATTATTATTATTATTATTATTACTATTATTATTACTATTATTACTAATACTATTACTATCTGTTTAACACATGGAAGACACTAACCTGGGACCGAAAACCTGGAAAAAATTAACCCCAAAAATAGTTACAACAAAAACAACAACAATAGAAAAGAAAGATGGGAAACAGACCATGATATTCTGAATCATAAGGCAGTGTAGTTCAAAATTTCATCTTGAGATTCCTCTTATTGAGATACATAAAGCCATGGGAGGGAAAGAGAAACAGGAATAAAACAGAGACAAGCAGAGATCTCATAGTTTGGCAGTGAGGGGACTAAGAATGAATACACTCGGTAACTCTTCCTTTACTGAGACAGACAGCAGAGAGGTGAGAGCAGATGAGATGAGGTGGGAGGAGGTGAGAACAGGTGAGGGGAGGTGAGAGGAGGTGAGAGAGGTGAGAGCAGGTGAGGGGAGGTGAGATTTGGCTCGTTGAATCGACAGTGACTCTTATGTGACTTATTTATGTTCATGTACAGTATTATTCACATGTCTTTTATTTACCTATTTACTTTATTCAGTTCCTTACCTATCTATCTATCCATCTATCTGTCTGTTTTATATTTCAGTAGTCATCTAAATAATTGTTTACACACACCCATCCACCCACCCACACACACACACACACACACACACACACACACACACACACACACACACACACACACACACACACACACACACACACACACACACACACACACACACACACACACGTCAGACAAGTACAAAGGCCGCCTATTGCTTCTCTCGCTTCCTTTACCAGAGAGAGAGAGAGAGAGAGAGAGAGAGAGAGAGAGAGAGAGAGAGAGAGGGAGAGAGAAAGTGTGTGTCTTAACAATAACATTGAACTTTACATAACACATGTATCTACATTTTACCTGTCATGTGGTAATTGTGTGGGTCAAATATATGCATTAACTTCAATATATCTCTGTGGTTTCAGGCCTTTATCTCTTCCTTAATTAAGCTTCTCTTTAGGATCAAACTCTAAGTCAACTCTAAGGGGAGGACTGAGTGCAGTGCTAGCCCCCTTCAATACTGGGACACATTTTTACCTTGAATTTTGTGTACCAGTGGACTATTATATTGACATTAGCAATAGTCTATGAAAGGCAGAAGATTAATGGACACAATTTTCACTATTTTAATCCCCCCACATGAGTTTCTGAAGCTTTATGAAATCACCAAATAGTAGCGAGAATAGATATGGAAACGCGTCATAATACGGAGAAGGGTAACTTGTATGGATATGTTAAATTCGTTCAGTGGTCGATAGATTTTCCATACTTCATAACAACATCACTTTGTTATCCAGAATAAGAAAACTGTATAAGGCAACTCTTGTGTTCCTT
>NC_059275.1:5784984-5797484 GCF_017591435.1 Portunus trituberculatus
AGAGAGAGAGAGAGAGAGAGAGAGAGAGAGAGGTGATGGTAGCAGCGGTGGTTGACAGAGGGCTTAACAAGAGGCCACTGTTTGCTTAGGGGCATAAACCTGTTGAATTTTCCTGATATGCAAAGAAGGAAAAGAAAAAAAGTGTGTCTGTAAAAAGCGTATTAATACCAAGTGGTTGTGAGGAAAGGGGGAGAGACGGACGGAAGGAGGGAGGGAGAAGAGGGGATGGATGAAAAGAAGGAAAGATGAGTGATGGAAGAGAGGAAGGATAGAAGATGATGTGTGAGGGGAAGAGAGATGATTGAACACACACACACACACGCTCTCTCTCTCTCTCTCTCTCTCTCTCTCTCTCTCTCTCTCTCTCTCTCTCTCTCTCATCCATCCGCAATTCCTTCTCTTTCGTCTTTCCTTCTTTTCAATTTCGTCTTTCCCTTCCATCCATTTATCCCTATTTCATCTCTCGTTTCACACCTTTACATGCATCTTTCCTTTCCTTCCCTTCCTCTGTGCCTTTCCCCTTGTTCACCCTTCGTTTCACCCCTATAGAGACCACGTACCATTTCTCGCCCTTCCTGCTCGATAGCTTCCCTCAGGACTCCCATAAGCCTACTGCTCCTTCCTCCGTGCCCTTGAAATTGCTGACTGATGGAACGCTATCCCTGAAAAGACGAACGATGCTCATCTTTTACTAGTAGCACACACAAACACACACACACACAGTGAACCTCTCAATGTGCAGCCTCTATCTCGGTGTGTGGCGTGTGATTGATCTTAGTCCTGCCCGGAAATTGGTCTCTATGAAGTCTAAGTTGTAAGGGAACGGCTGGCAGTGTCGTAAGGCCATGAGACTGCTGAGGGAATGATATACGCGTACACATGCAAGGACAAAGGGAAAGCAGCGGTGTTGTATTGGGACAGAAGCGTGTGCATACATGCATATATACATACACACGCAGACACAGCCCCACACACACACACACACACACACACACACACACACACACACACACACACACACACACACACACACACACACACACACACACACACACACACACACACACACACACACACACACACACACACAGGCAAATACTCATGCATAGGTAAAGGAACGCACATAAGTGTCAACGCACACGGAAGTTGTTATGAAAACGTACAAGAATGGTATTGGCAGGCACACACACACACACACACACACACACACACACACACACACACACACACACACACACACACACACACACACACACTTTCACCACAGTGGAGACGAATCAGTATTTCCCTCACAAAGCCACACCCTTCCGATCATTAGTCAAGGGGGCGCCGCTCCTTTATCCTTCACTGCATTTCACACTCACCCTGCCACACCTTGCCTTGCACTCCACCACTCCACATACAGCTAACTACAACCCTGCCCTGCGATCTACACTAAGCCTACCACGTCCTTACTTATCTGACGTGATTTAACATTGCTCTTATTTGCTTTCTTTTCTTCAAGTGCAGGCAGCTGACGGTAGCGTGTGACGCAGAACTGTCCTTACGTCCACCTGGGAGACACTAAACCAAGTTGATACTAACCAGGGAGTGTCTCAAGTAAGCCACCTGGTCCTGCCTTTACGACAGACACAATGGAATGAGCTTGAATCCCCATTCCGTGCCTCCGTTACCTTGTCCTCTGTCTCTCCTGCCATCACCGTCACCAACACCTCTCGCCACCTGGACAGGAAGGTAAATAGCACCCAGAGATTCTACGTCTTCCTTCTTTCACCTCTATTCTGTCCACCTTTCTAATGCGAGAGTTAACCAGTATTCTCAATCATTCATCCCTTCCTCTGATAAACTTGGAACTCTCTGGCTGCTTCTGTATTTCCACTTTCTATGACTTGAACCCTTTCAAGAGGGAGGTTTGAAGACACTTATCCTCTGGCTTAGGTTAGCACTTTTGTCTCTACATAAGCCCGGCACATCAGTGGGGCTATTTTTTTTTCGAAATTTTTGCTGCTTTTATTGGTGACATTTCCTACATAAAAAAAATCTACACTTCCTCGTGTGATGTAGTTCATTCAAAATCTCAAGAATCACTTGCCGGAGTCGCGATCTTGAGCAACATCCTTCCCGGGAAAGGTTAGAGTTCACGTAGTCTTATTTCTAGGTAAGACTGAGACCTTTCACTCACCACGCGACTCATCATCCTCTTCTCAAGGACGCCAATAACTACTTATTCATTTGGCCTGGGAAAACTTTCATGTGGAGCGAATTTTGAGCTTACGAAGTGACTGACAAGGAGAGAGAGAGAGAGAGAGAGAGAGAGAGAGAGAGAGAGAGAGAGAGAGAGAGAGAGAGAGAGAGATTAAAAATAGCTTCAGAAAGAAAAAGTGGAAAAGAAGAGGGATAAGAAGCAGAAGTCTGAGGAGGAGGAGGAGGAGGAGGAGGAGAAAGAGGAGTTGTTAGGAGTACTATCTTCTTTTACAGTGACGTTCGATACAATTTCATTCACCTTTTCCGGCCCATTTACAGCTCGTCCTTCACGAAGGTTACGTTGAAGGCGAGATAGCGGCGGGCTACTCTCCCTTGGCCACACACAGCACCCGCACGCCACCCTCAAGTGCCAAGTTGGTTGCGAGGAGACACCCGCTGAACCGATGTCCTTGCGTCTCGTCTCTTTCCATCACATTTCTTACGCGTCTGCATTATAACGATCGGGTGCAGGGGGGGGGAATGTGGTGACGGAGGGGCTGTTAACGTCACTGTCATAGCGTGGGACGTGAGTGAGGACTTTACGAATCCGTCCAGTACTTTCCTCTCTGCCTCCTTCCTCCTTCAGTCTCTCGTACCCAAAAAAGCCTCGCTCATCTATTCCAGCAGCTCCCCCTTGGCCGTGTCCTTGCAATATCTTACTTGGTGTCCTCCGGCGTGAGGCTTTAAGGATGTAGCGAGACTTGGATTGCGGAGGCGCGTGTAATGAAGGAAAGTGTTTTATCTCCATATAAATTGGTACTTCATGGTGATAGCATAGGGAGAAGTAGTTGGAGTCCCTATATGCGATTGAAAAGAATGGTAGATGAAGTAACGTTGTAGGATTACCTCTTTGTGATTCGCTAATGTTACGGGTGATGCGAAAACGACAACAGCAACAACAACAATAGTAACAGCTACTAGTACTCCTGCTCTTACTCCTACTCGTACTCCTCCTTCTCCTTCTCCTCCTCCTCCTCCTTCTCCTCCTCCTCCTCCTCCTCCTCCTCCTCCTCCTCCTCCTCCTCCTCCTCCTCCTCTTCTTCTTCTTCTTCTTCCTCCTCCTCCTCCTCCTCCTCCTCCTCCTCCTCCTCCTCCTTCTCCTTCTCCTCCTCCTCCTCCTCCTCCTCCTTCTCCTCCTCCTCCTCCTCCTCCTCCTCCTCCTCCTCCCTCCTCCTCCTCCTCCTCCTCCTCCTCCTCCTCCTCCTCCTCCTCCTCCTCCTCCTCCTCCTCCTCCTCCTCCTCCTCCTCCTCCTCCTCCTCCTCCTCCTCCTCCTCCTCCTCCTCCTCCTCCTCCTCCAACATCATCAACAACAACAACAACAACAACAACAACTACTACTACTACTACTACTACTTCTACTACTACTACTACTACTACTACTACTACTACTATACCACGACAACCACCACCGCCACCACTATCATCACAAACATTGCTATAGCTACAAGAGGTACGATCGATGTCAACGAAAAAAAGTAAATAGCTAAAATGACGCCTAATGACTGTAATTAAAGACCGGTTAGCCTGCCAGTGCGACAACGAAGGTCATTATCCAGGTAACACGACGCGACAAGGTGTGCAGGTGGCGTGCCGAGATTTTGTACCTGACACTGACTGGACAAGAGAAATTCTGTGCGAGTGTTCCATGGAGTCCTTCAAATATTTCCATCAGACGAGAGCGATTTGTAGAATGCTTGAGAAGTTTTTTCCCCGAGTATCCTTTTGTCGGGACTCTCTCTCTCTCTCTCTCTCTCTCTCTCTCTCTCTCTCTCTCTCTCTCTCTCTGACCATGCTTTATATTCGTTTTCTCATTCAATTTCCTTTAATTTCATCGATTTTTCTTCCTCCTTCCTTTTCTATTTTTCTCTCGTTCATATTTTGCATTCTTTTTATTTTCCATTTTCCTTGTACGTGACAGTTATTCTCTCTCTCTCTCTCTCTCTCTCTCTCTCTCTCTCTCTCTCTCTCTCTCTCTCTCTCTCTCTGTCATATTATTCAACTCCAATTTTTCCCCCAGCGCTTTATCGAGTTTCCTCCCGCCCTCCCTTCCCTCCCTGCCGGGGCTTCTTTTCTTTATTGATCTATTTCCCAGATTTTCTGCCGCCATGGCATGAATTCGCTTCATCCAGTATTCCCTTCCCTGCTTCTTCATTTTTCCATCCATCTGTTCCATATCTTTCATAGTTTCATCCTTCATTACGTTCATTACTTTTACCCACTTTTCCTCTGCTCCTGCCTCCCCTCATGTTTCTGCCTTCGTTCCTCGCTTCATTTTGTTCGATTTTCCGCGTACATTTAGGCGGAAATGAAGTGACGATGAAATGAAATGCAGTGAAAATGAAGTTTAATTAAGACAAAACTCTTTAAAAGTACCCCTCCCTTACTTTTTCCATCCCCCTGCTAGAAACACTGAGGCTGTATCTAACCATTTACAGAATTTTTCACCATCCACCAAAATATCTACCATACCAGACGCCAGGTTACGAAATATTGGCCTTGAAATATTCTACAATTTGTTATTCCTTTGTGTTCCTTCATGTATGCCTCGCCCTTGCCAATCCTCCCCTCTTCTTTAAGAAATTTCATTGTTGCTAAGAGTACTCATATGTAGACAGAATCCACTCAAAGGCATCCGTGTATACTTTGGATTAGCGTGTGGAGAAAAGATGGAGGATATACCAGATCAGCCCTCCTCCTTAACTAGTTTCATTGTAACTATAAGAGCATGTGGAGACAGTCCATTCCAAGATGTCTGCGTGTAATGCTGAGAGACGGTAAGCACTCATGTCTCCAAGGCGGGAACAGACAAGACCGGTACTCTGAAACGCTCTCCTTTCTCATCATGGCTATTATCAAAGGCTGCAGAGACGATTAACCTGTTTCTAAAGAGTATTCATCCTATGAATAATTAATAATTAATCTGTCATGAGAACCATAAAAAAAAAACGTAAAAATCTGTGTATCTTTAATTGGAGCTCTTGAAATATAGTGGAGGTGAGAGCAGAAATGTGAGAGAAATTTAGTTTGGTCGTGGGAAGAGAGAGGGAGTTGAAGTAGCTTTGAGGTAGAGAGACACCAGCTAAGAACCGCCCACCAGTACTCGTTCAACCGTGGCAAAATTAGTGTTGTTGGTTCTGAAGTTTGACGGTTTAAAGTTATGTTAGTGGAGTTCTTGTTTCTTGAGAGAGAGAGAGAGAGAGAGAGAGAGAGAGAGAGAGAGAGAGAGAGAGAGAGAGAGAGAGAGAGAGAGGATGGTTGCTGCAATGTAGGAAAAGTACAGTAACATGAAGAGAGAACTATATGTGAATGTGAAAACTTGATAAAATGCAGGAAAATTAAATGCAAGTAAAAATATGTTACTGGAGAGAGAGAGAGAGAGAGAGAGAGAGAGAGAGAGAGAGAGAGAGAGAGAGAAATGTTCATAGCATTCTAAGGCCGTGTGACACAAAACACCGCGCTGGTCCGCCAAAAGGGCTACCACACTTCACCGAGTAGCGGTGAAGCCATTTTTCCCACTGCCGTCGTTTCTCACTCACTCGTTCAATGGGGAGTTTGTTGTAATTTTCCGCTATTTTTGCACGATGTTTTTTTCAGGACGAGTAAATATTTTTATCTGCTTTTTTCATAATTTTTAATTTCTTTTTTTTCTTTTTATGCTCAAGAGCTGTATAGAATTATAGTTCTCACCTTTATACCGTAATTGCTTACCTAACGGCAAAAGTTTCAGGTAAACTTGATGCTAATTAATCCTTTGAAGTAGAGGACAAATTTTTAAATGGGTCCTTATTTTCAATTTATTGTATGTATTTACTTATTCATTTATCTAGTGTTTACTTCGCGGTGGTCTCTAACACGGTCATGGGGAATGTGCAAGTTTCATTCTTCCTTGATCTATAGATATCAAAAAAATTATCTCAGTACGTGAGGCACAGTTCTGGAGCCCAACAGTCTGTGCCGAGACTAATAACACTTCATCAATAATTGAGCAGTTCAGTTCCAGGGCAAAAAACACTCATTCCCTCCTGTATACTTCCTCGTGGCTCTGGTTCACAACGGGCGCGGCGAGCTGGGCCGCGTTTAGCAGCGTGATGAGGTTTGCTAAATGGCTCTGGAGAAGCGTCCACCGGCGGGTGCTTTCTTTGATGGGGACAGTAATGAGCGCGCCATTATTGGGGTGGCTGGGTGCTGGGCGCGGTGGTGCATTGGGGACGCTTGGTCGTGGGTTGGCTGCTGTGAGGCGGCATGGCGGAGTGGTGGCGTGGCGGAGAAAGGCTGCAGTAGCACACCACGTTATCACGGCCTGGCAGTGTACACCTGGCTTGCCGCGAATAGGCTGAATGCAGACCAGTTATTGCAGGCCAGACTAACGCTCTGCACGGGTAGGAAAAAGTGATTTCTTAAAGATGCAAAATAACAAATTAAATTATTCGCTGTGGCTGAAGTAGTGACACGAGGGTGCCCTTGGAAGATTGACTGGCCTTGCAACACTGCAACACTCAGCGCCACCCACCACAGATAGAGGCGCGAGGAGGTGTGATGATCGTGAGAGAGAGAGAGAGAGAGAGAGAGAGAGAGAGAGAGAGAGAGAGAGAGAGAGAGAGAGAATGAATGAATGAATGAATAGGGGAGGGAGGCATCATTGGTGAGGCACAGTGTGACCCGGCCAATAAGGAGAGGCCGTCGGCAGCACGAGTGACCAGCGGCGTGGTGGGTGTGCGAGTGCTGGGGCGGTGAGAGCCGCAGGTGAACTAGCCCCCGTCAGGTAACCAGGAGTGATGACGAAATGAAAAAAAAAAAAAAAAAAAAAAAAGCAGCAGCAGCAACTTTTTTTCTTACCTTCTTAACTTTAATGTTCAAAAGTTTGAGGTTTTATTGCGGCCTTAATAGTATCTTGCGATCAAGATTAATTAACAGCTCTGATATAGGAGTTACAAGCGGCTGGCTGCTAGAGACTCCACTTGTGGCCTGCCACCTTTAGGATATTGTTGGGGTGAATAATGAAACTCTCAGACTAAGAGGCCTGGCGGGCCTGCTGGGTCTAGCAGAGTCAGGCGTTGGCTGGTGGTGTCTAGCTGGAGTTGGCGGTGTCTGGTGAGGTCTGGCGGGCTTGGCAGGGCCCCGTGAAGCCTGTCTGGGCCTGGTGGGGCCTAGCGTGTGAGGGACGCCCGGCATTTAAAAACACTGGCGTGCCCACACAAAGATGTCCCGACGGATGTAGCTAATATTGAAGGAACATAACCTTGCGTGGCCATGTACTGATCTTACACTCTTGAAGATTCGTGCCAAAAAACGTGTTCTTCATCAGCCAGCGGTGCGCTACCTGCTGGTGGCCTTCCGCCCATTGCCATTCCACACTGATGAAGAAATAATGTTTGGGTATGTGAACGGTTCATATACGTCATCTTGCCATCGCAAGAGAGAGCAAAATTCTGTTGACGTCTCAAAACATTTTGAAGATAGAAAGGATGCTTAAGTAAAAAAAAAAAAAAAAAAAAATTCCCTCATAAACATAATTAGAGACCAAAAACTTTAGTGATCTACAGAATCCTATCAATAGAAAAGCAAAATAAAAATAAATGTCCATGTTTATTAGAATCGCATCAATAAAATTAGTGTGAGAACACTTATTTGTTTTTCATACGAAGTGTTCAGAAAATGTATTTATCATCGTGACGTCATAATGAATGGCTACACTGAAATTATGACCATTATCGTGTTTAATAAGGTGAGAATGTTTCATTATGTGGCGGCAAAGACTTCGTGGAGGCACAGGTGAGCTGCAACACCTGTGCTCACGTTTCACAAGAGAATGTATGACCTACACGCTTCCATTTATCTCGCCATGCCCACACTCCCTCACACCCTCTTGTCCCTGAGGTGTGCGTGTGCAGCTCGCTACGCGTTGTGGTGCCTGTCACCTGCATTTCCTCGGGTGCTCGTCACCAACCGTGTGTCTTGCCTCTCACCCGTAACCTGGTGGGATAACGTCCCTGTCAGAGGCAGCTCTCCATCACTCTTCTCCACACGCCTGTATTCATGAATCACTTTTTCTTGGACATATGCTAGACTTGTCTCTCTTCGTTCTAATGTCTCTTCTACACCATTCATCCATCTAATCCTGAGCCTTCTTGTTGCTCTTCTTCCACCAGGCATCCACTCCAGCATTTGCTGTGGGTACCTCGTCTTCCATTCTTCTCTTCAATGTAGCACTGACTTAATTAAAACTTCCTGTCCAATTCTCTCGTCTCCTAATCTGCCGTGTCTTGTCACTCCATGTGTAAAGACGCGTGCTTTCATTTCGTCTGTTTGGATGTGATTTTCGAAAATAACACTCCCCTTTGTTCTACTCCATCCCTCACATTGAACCATTTGCCTTCCCTTTCTTTATGGTTTTATTCTTTCACTCTTATTATATACACTTCTGATTGCTCTTATTAAGCTCGGTGGCACCGAGTTTAATAAGAGCAGTTATTCTAATTTTCCAAGACGGTGCTTCTGTTGATGGTTGTCTCGTCTTCCTATGAGTAAGCGTAGCCAAAAGTCTGATAATATGGATGGAAGGGATAAGATACAACGAATAATAATAATGATAATATTCTCTTGCATACGGAACACACACCAGAAAGCAATATTCCTTGCACAAAGAGAATAAAATTTTCAGGAAGCAGGGGTAATAATTTTAGGTTTCTACGTATAATATGCAAATGCAGGAGAGAGAGAGAGAGAGAGAGAGAGAGAGAGAGAGAGAGAGAGAGAGAGAGAGAGAGAGAGAGAGAGAGAACCCAAGACGGCGCTACAATTTTCCCAAAACCATGTCATCACGAGAAAATCATGATAAAAAGATTATAGGCCTATACGCGCATGCCTAACGTAGACCTAAGCTGCTTCTCTTCCTAACGCAAGTGTAGGCGCCTCAGTCTCTAACCTAACCTAACCTAACCTAACCTTTCACAGACCTTGCACGTGTCCTCTCTCAACTCTCTTTAATTAAGTATAGGTTGATATTAGTGTAGCTCATCACAGACACCCTTGTAAGGGACAACAATTCCGCTACTGCTTGTTCTTCCTTTGCTTTTCTCTTTGTAAGTGCTGAGAGAGAGAGAGAGAGAGAGAGAGAGAGAGAGAGAGAGAGAGAGAGAGAGAGAGAGATGAGGGGGCGGCGGCATGGCGAGAGCGGGAACTGTGGCGGGTAGAGAGTGAACGCAGAGTAATCAGAAACGTACTTACATACATACACACTTATCATTATTATTATTATTATTATTATTATTATTATTACTATTATCATTATTATTATCATTATCATCAGACAAACAGACTTAATACAAACATAAACAAATTACCTTGCTCCCCTTTACCTTCCAGTCTTCCTTCCTATTTTTTTTTGTACCTTCATGCCGTATCTGCCCTTCCTCACTCCCTTCCTCTCCCTTCTTCCCACTAAACTCTCTCTTCAATTCCTCTACAAGGTAATTCACTCTCGCCTACTCCCTTGAATGAAGACGGAAAGGGTAAAAAGAGGTGACGTAAGACGGGAGGACATGTATTTTGTAAGCTTCAAAAGACTCAACCGCTCCCTTCAAGTGTTCTCAATTATTAACGTACGTGGGGCAACATGGTTATTGATTCCGCGAGCGCCTGTGTGTGTGTGTGTGTGTGTGTGTGTATATGTATGTGTGTGTGTGTGTGTGTGTGTGTGTGTGTGTGTGTGTGTGTGTGTGTGTGTGTGTGTGTGTGTGTGTGTGTGTGTGTGTGTGTGTGTGTGTGTGTGTGTGTGTGAGTGTCCCTTACCGCTAAGTTGAAGGCCTTCGTGATGTTGCTTCGTTGATATGATTATGAAGTTCCCTCGTGATAGTCCAGTCTTCTCATCTTCTCCTCGTCTTCCTCCTTCCCATCTTCCTCTCTCTTTATTCCATCGTCATTGCGCTCCTTGTGGTTCTCCCCCTCATCGTTGCTCTTTGCACTGTTCTTCTCCTCATTCTTCTCACAGTCCCTCGGCACTAATAACTTTTGAGGCTCAGTTTGCATCTCCCTCTCTATCCCGTCTTCCTCCGTGCACTCTACTTTGCTGCTTTCGAATCTGCTGTCCTCTTTCAGGCTTCTCTCCTTCCTCCTGTCCTCCTCCTTGTCCATAACTTCGTGGGAGATGGATAGGACGCACTGCTTTCCTATCCCTCCCTGGGCGCCGTTGCGTGGAGGGTGGACAAGTAAGGACATGCCCTCCACTGTACCACCACCTGAGGTCCTCCTTCTGCTACACCTACAGCGACTCTGTTTAAGGAGAAGGGTTTGTTGATGTGATTGTGAAGGTGAACTGGTGGTGGTTATAGTGGGTGGCTAATTGGGTTAGTGAGAGAGAGAGAGAGAGAGAGAGAGAGAGAGAGAGAGAGAGAGAGAGAGAGAGAGAGAGAGAGAGAGAGAGAGAGAGAGAGAGAGTTATGGAAATATCAGGTGAATGGCTAACTATTCAAGAGAAGAAAAATAGATAGAACACTGAAATTAACCAGTGAAATTAACCTGCAGACTCACGAGCCACACACACCAATACACAGGAAAATTTGCACTGTATATACATAGTCACTGATGAAGTGGATGAAGGGAAACACGTACGAAGGTGAGCAGCGCCGAGAGTTCGTTCCTGAGGGTGGTGTTGAGCCAGCCGTACAGAACCGGGTTGGTGCACGCCGAGCTCATGGCGATGGCGTGACACGAGCCGAACACCACGTAGAAGTACTCTGGTGCCTGCAGGAGTGGTGTAAGAGTTAGATCGAGAGAAAGAGAGAGGAAGGGTGTGATGGTTTGTTTGTGTGTGCGTGTGTGGGCACTAGGAAAGGGACAATATTACCTCAACAAATCCTGCGTAGTTGAAGTCAGCCAGGAGATTCACCACGTGCCAGGGCAGCCAGCAGACGGCGAAGGTGGCGGCGACGGACGTGAGTAGCATGGTGGTGCGGCGGTTCCTCTCGATGTCTCGCTGCGCCCGCCGCGGGTCCCGCTGGTTCATGGCGTGAGAGCTCAGGTAGTTGTGGATGCGGACGTGCACGATGCTGAGCACAAGAATGGGGATGACGTACTGCATGACGATGAGGGCGATGGTCCAGCTGTACTTGACCACAGGCGACGGCCACGTCTCCACGCATTTCTCGTACAGCAGCAGCTCACGGAACATGACGCGCTTCACGTAGTAGTAAGCGAACAGCGGCAGCGTGAAGGCCAGTGACACGAGCCAAATGGCCGCCACTGACCAGGGCACGCGAGCGCGGCCACGGCTGTTGGCGGTGACGCGCACGATGGTGAAGTAACGGTCAGCTGCGATGGCAACTATGGTTGCTGTGGAGACAAGGATATTGGTGCACTGCAGGGTCGGCACTAACTTACAGATGATGTCTCCCAGCGTGTAGTGGCTGTGCAGCAGACCCAGCAGCGTGAAGGGCATGCACACCACGCACAAACTCACATCAGAGACCGTCAGGTTAATGATATACACGTTGTGGGGCTCCCGCCGCAACTCAGGGCGCCGGCTGATCACCGCCGCCAGGATCAGGTTACCCAGGATGCCTCCAGTCATGAGCAGCGCGTACACCGTGATGAGGGCCGCCCTCGCCCCCGTGCCCAGGTAGTTCTGCTGACTGGTCTCAAGAATGATCCTCGTCCAGTCATGGGAGAAGGTGACGTTGGTATCATTGGTGAGTGTCAGGTTGTCCATGGCGCTGCACCACCTCACCTCCTGCCGCCAGCCATGTCAGGGCGCAAGAAGCCTCAGGGCAGCAGCGACCAGCGAGATGGTCAGGAAGCGGCACAGGCCAGGGACTCTGGGACGGACTGCAGCACCATCGCGTCTCAATAGTGGCAGCTGTGGAAGATGTACCGGCCTCCACAGACCACAGATCACTGGCTGCGGGCCGGTGCTACCCTGGTGGGGCTTGGGCAGCCTCGGAGTGGGCCGCGGCTCCCCGAGGGAAGGCACGTTTTCGTCATCCCGCCAGCACCACTATTGATTTACACGAATATTCCACAGCTTGTGTGATATGCCGGAAAATCTCTACTTTAAATTTTTTTCACAGCCTTAGCGTGGGTGTCGTGAAGTGAGAGTGGGGGCAGGAAAGAGGAGAGACGTGGACGGGACGGAGAAAGTGAAGGAGTGGGTGGAAAGGATCTGCATGGGGTGTCCTGTAGGTGATTTAGGAGGATTACAGCCTGTGGGAATGTATTGCCGAGACTGGAGGGGAGCTGGTGGTGGAGTGGCGGGGCGGCG
>NC_059275.1:5802484-5812484 GCF_017591435.1 Portunus trituberculatus
ACCAAAGCAGAAATATCACTATTTGTTTGATATGGGTGGCCTAAAGCCTTGAAATGTATGTCATACCTTCTCCATAATCCCGTTGGATGCTTCCATGCCACACTTTGTCACAGCAGGCCGCGGCGTCGTCTACTCCCGGATCGCTCATGCTCAGAAGACACATCTAAACACTTTGTCACAGCCACACTATATCACGGGACACCGGCACCATGGTCTCCCTCTCACAAAGACAATAACAAACATGACGTCACGACACTCTCTCTAAAATCTCAGACGGGCAGCCGCTTACACTAAAAGCATACAAGTACATTAATACGATAAATGTATACGAATCACGAAATACTAATGTAACACACAATAAAATAATAAATGGGTAAATATTACATACATAAGAAAAGGCCGTCCTGAGAGCATTACAAATGTATACACGACGAAAATATTACTGTCAGGGCGCCATCACAACTTAAGCTAAAACACAATACAATATATTAAATATCTGACGGTCGTAACAATCACCACCACAATCATCACCTCCATATGGTACTGAGAGCAAGCAGACAACATCCCAACATCAACCCACAGTCACCACCACCACCACCACCACCAATACCATACGTCCCTCTGCCAGAGTCATGGAACAAACATGCTCCAGTGGGGGAGGGGGAGGGAGGAGGGGAGGGAAGGTGAAGGGGGAAGGCTTGCTGAAGGGGTAATCTTCCTTAATTTTTCCACCAAACAAGGTCAAAGAGACTGCAAACCTGACCCCGTGTATGTGTGTTTGCCCAGAGTCCTCAATGTGTGTGTGTGTGTGTGTGTGTGTGTGTGTGGGTGGGTGGGTGGGGGTGAGTGTGAGCGTGCGTTGGGAGGAACTTCTTCGGAAAGTTTTAGATTTACTGGAAACAAGGGGGAGGGAAAATCATATGAAAAGTTAAATATAAAAAAATGTGGAAAGTTGTTGGCTGAAAATGTGTTTCTTCTTTTATATTCTTCGTTTCTTTGTCTGTATTTTTGTCTGTTTGTGCTTGTGTCTCTCTGTCTGGCTGTGTTTCTTTCCTTTCTTGTTTAGTTATTTAATTTTTCGTTCTTTTATGTTTTTATTGTCTATTTATTTGTCTGTCTGTCATTCAGTCTGTCTCTCCATCTATTTGTCTGTCTGTTGTTTTCTTTCATTCTTTCTTGATTATTTTCTATGTCTGTCTGTTTGTCTCTTTGTCCATGTATGTATGTATGTATGTATGTATGTATGTATATGTGTATGGATATATGTATTAATCTAGTCTTAATTACATATATTTGATGATTTATTTGTTCACTAGTTTTTTTTTTCAGTCTCTCTAGTATTAACGTTTCACTTTGATGTTTCGTGTCTCTTTCTTTTTCTCTGTTTTTCCCTTGTGATCCTTGAAGTTGCACATTTTATTTTTGTATTTTTCATATATACACAAAAGAAAATGTACTGCTCTTTCTACAGTTTCCTATGTTGTTATATTTTTTTCGCTTTTTGTGCTTGCATTTCCTTTTTGTCTTACTTTCCAAACGTTTTTCTCATTGTGTTTTTTTCTCTTCTTCATCTTTGTATCTCGTGCTCTGCATATTAATTTCATCTCATGATATTTTGTATTCAGGTTTGGATTTCGTTTTTCTTTTTACACACCTGGGAGTGGAAATGACGCTGGAATAAGATGTGGTAGTAGTAGTAGTAGTAGTAGTAGTAGTAGTAGTAGTAGTAGTAGTAGTAGTAGTAGTTGTTGTAGTAGTAGTGATAGTAATAGCAGCAGCAGCAGCAGCAGCAGCAGCAGTAGTAGTAGTAGTAGTAGTAGTAGTAGTAGTAGTAGTAGTAGTAGTAGTAGTAGTAGTAATAGTGGTTAGGATGGTGATCGTGGTTGTGATGAAGCTAGTAAAGATAGTGGTTATCTTATTAGTAATGATTTTGGGGTTTATGTAATAGTCTTTCTATTCTACACCGGCCGCTGGGTCTAGGTCAGAGACGAAAATGCCTGTCGTCATATCTTGAGGAAAACAGCAGTCTATCTTTGTGTTAAATGTATTGATCAACAAAAAATAAGTATTATGCACATAAAATGAATTATATCATTAATAAGCTAGATTATGTTTTGACCAGTAAGCCAATATTCCTCTTCCTCAGACCCACATGCCACTTTAGAATAGACAGACCATAGTGGTAGTAGTGTTGAGAGTAGTAGTAATGGTAGTTAGGGTATATAGTTCAGAGGACAGGAAATTTGGGAAATTACCTTCACAGGGATGATAAAGAATTGATGAATGTACGAGTGTAGATTAAATTGGATGAACGTATGTAACTGTATGGAGCAATTCGTACTGCACCATTTTCACTTTTATCTTTCACATCAATGGGCTTTTTTATTTATTAGTTCGGCTTTTATTCGATTTTCTTGTCGCTCTTGGTGAGTGCCCCTTTAAATGAATGAAAACACAAAATAAAGAAAAATAAATAAAAACAAAACATATTTCAAGACAAAGGTAAATTTCAAGATCAAGTAATAAATAGAGCCTTAAAAACAATGAAACTTTCTCTGTGTGGTACAGGTAATACAGAGAAAAGATATTCAAAGTGCAATATTGTAGTTTTTTTATATCTGTATATTTGCGTGTTTGGTGTGGGGTGGGAGGGGAAGGGGTATGTGAAGCAACCAATTAGAATTTTCAGGAAGCAATAAATACCTGCACACCGGATATGGAATCAGGCCAGGTAAGCAGAACCAATAGCAATATTTGGACGGTAATGAGAAATGTAAAAGAACTTGAATCAAAACTGTCATCTCTCTCTCTCTCTCTCTCTCTCTCTCTCTCTCTCTCTCTCTCTCTCTCTCTCTCTCTCTCTCTCTCTCTCTCTCTCTCTCTCTCTCTCTCTCTCTCTCTCTCTCTCTCTCTCTCTCTCTCTCTCTCTCTCTCTCTCTCTCTCTCTCTCTCTCTCTCTCTCTCTCTCTCTCTCTCTCTCTCTCTCTCTCTCTCTCTCTCTCTCTCTCTCTCTCTCTCTCTCTCTTCTCTATATTGTACAATATTTTAACAGCCTTTCAGCATCAACACACGATCATTCAGTCAGCACAATAACACCACGTCGTCACGAGGCCTCACTCCCTATCATTGCCACAACAGACAGTTAATTGCAGCATTCTGATGACTCATTAAGCAAAACCACTTCAAATTGTGATTGGTTAATGATATAGACAGTTAGCACAGCGCATTCATTCATAAGAAAATGAGAGAGAGAGAGAGAGAGAGAGAGAGAGAGAGAGAGAGAGAGAGAGAGAGAGAGAGAGAGAGAGAGAGAGACCTGTATTGTTAGATATGGTCAAATTTTACTCTCTTTAATGACGATAATAATGATAGGTAAAGGTAAACCAATGTTTGCTATCTGGCCTTGCTGTAAAAAAATGACAGGAAATTTCCTTGGTTCTCTTCAGAGTCGGGGGATTCGAGCTTCACTTTACTCGGTCCCTTTGGAGCGCGTTGCCGCCTCACTCCTAACGGAACATTTTAGTGTACCCTTGGTAGCTCTCCCTCTTACATTAAAAAAAAAGCCGCAATTACGAACAGCAATGGAGGTGAAGATAGTAAGATCGTAAAGATAATACAGTAAAATCGTTAGTGAGCGAGTAATTAGTGTTCAGACAGTAATGCTGATAAAGATGATAAGTTGATAAAGATAGGAAGAACGATATGAAGGGAAGTGACTGAGTGTGGCGTCACTCCTCGCCGAACACTTGAGTCCACAGCCGCAGGTACTGTTTGGTGACTCCTTCCGGTGTGGTTTGCGCCGAGCGTGGAGTGTCTCCCGCCTCTCTCTTCCTCTCCCTCACCCTGGGAACGTGCTGGCTCCCTGAACACCGCGGTCCACAGCCGCTGGTAGATGGCGCCAGCTGCCGAGGGACTCCTCTGCGGTGATTGGAGCAGCTGTTCATCCTCCTTCTCGATGCACGCTGCACCTTCGCCACTCTCCGCCTCCTGCTTGACAATGTAAGCCTCGGTGTCCTGTGCTGTGTGACACAAACAGCCTGGTAGGCGCCTGGGCGTCCTCCCGGCTCAGCACTGTCACGCGAACAATTTCCAGAGTTGCTTTCATGTATGTTTGAGATGATTTTTTTTTTTTTTATAATGAATCGATATCTTCCAGTTTTGTGATCAGTGCAGAGATCGAAGGTTGGCGCTCACCGATCCCAGAAAGAGAGAGAGAGAGAGAGAGAGAGAGAGAGAGAGAGAGAGAGAGTGTTTGGCCTAAGCCCTTGGGGTGAAGTAGAGTGGTTCACGAGACGATTCTTTTCCATCAGGGCTGAGCGGAGCTAAGAATGTGAATGATGTGTGTGTGAATGTGTGGTGCTTTGTCAGGGTTACTACGTGTGATATCGGCGGCCTGATACATAGAGACAATAATAGAGCTTCGGGTTTTTATTGTTAGCGTGGTGAAGAGGTGGATAACTTTTGATGAAGTGTAGATTTGAGAAAAAGAAAAAGAAAGGGTCCGTTGAAGCTCTTTCACTGTTGTACATTACACTACTACATCCTTGCTAGGTTCACTATTCATGTCCTAGTTAAAGCGATGCAAACGTCTGTGTCCCTCTGCAGCAATATACTGCAGCGTTTAAAAAGGAGAATGTTGTAATCGTCTTCTTTTGTGATTCACTGTATTGCGAGAAAAAAAATGTTTATAAAGACGTACACACACACACACACACACACACACACACACACACACACACACACACACACACACACACACACACACACACGGCCCGGTAGCTCAGTGGTTAGAGCGCTGGCTTCACAAGCCAGAGGACCGGGGTTCGATTCCCCGGCCGGGTGGAGATATTTGGGTATGTCTCCTTTCACGTGTAGCCCCTGTTCACCTAGCAGTGAGTAGGTACGGGATGTAAATCGAGTTGTGACCTTGTTGTCCCGGTGTGTGGTGTGTGCCTGGTCTCAGGCCTATCCGAAGATCGGAAATAATGAGCTCTGAGCTCGTTCCGTAGGGTAACGTCTGGCTGTCTCGTCAGAGACTGCAGCAGATCAAACAGTGAATTACACACACACGTTAGCACGCTCGACTCACAATCGAGAGTGTCCGGGTTCGACTCCCGGAAAGCGGCGAGGCAAATGGGCAAGCCTCTTAATGTGTAGTCCCTTTTCACCTAGCAGTAAGTAGATACGAGATGTAACTCGAGGGATTGTGGCCTCGCTTTCCCGGTGTGTGGAGTGTGTTGTGGTCTTAGTCCTACCCGAAGATCGGTCTATGAGCTTTGAGCTCGCTCCGTAATGGGGAAGACTGGCTGGATGACCAGCATACGACCGTGGCGGTTACACACACACAAATAAGTAAATAGGTAAGCAAGTAAATAAGTAAAGTAAACGAATGAATGAATAAAAGTCAATGAGGATAATTTTATGTTTCTATTCCCGCCATTGAACCCTATTCATGACTGCAGTGAGCTAATGAAATGTTTAAAAATTGTAGTTCAAGTTTATAAGAGAAAAATGTAGAGCTATGTAAAAATGAAGTGTTTTGCCTCACCAGAACTGTAATTTTTAAAGATTTAGGGATGATTAGCAAAATTTCCATGGGTTATTTTTTTCATTAACGGTGGAGTAACCATTTTAGACTATCACTGGAATCACGAAAACACTATTGAAGACTTCGCAACTTCTAAAACCTATTAAAAGTTGTGAAAATGAGACGACAAAGCGTTTAAAAATATTGATTAAAGTCTGCGTTCGTTAATGTGGAATATCTGCTTTTTTTTCTGGCTATATAGTGTTCCTCTGTGTTAATACGATAGTGTAATCTCTAACGAATCAAGAACTGCAGAAGAAAACAAGGGAAGACTTATCTAAAAGTATCTATATTTGTGTTTATTATTAAGAAATATGGAAATGCACTGAAGGAGGAGAGGAAAACACACAAAATTAGATTGAAAAACTGCATACAAGGGAATAGAGACCAGGTACCGACATGACAGATGATAGAGAAAAGTGGCGGCGTCTCATGAAAAACTGATTCCCACGCCTCGCTCCTTCTTAATTTTCTCCTGGTAATGCACCTTGGAAAGTCTTCTCGTAATTATCTCCATCTCGTTTCTGAATCGGGTGCAAATGCATTAACGAAGTGCGAAATTGAAAGAAAATGAGAGCTGACATTTGCAGGGAGTCTTGATTTACGTTCGCAATCATTCATCCCTTTCTCTACTTAACTCTAGAACTCCATGCCTGCTTCTGTATTTCCACCTTCCTATGACCTGAACTCTATCAAGAAGGAAATTTCAAAACAATTGTACGCTGGTTTTGGATGAAGCTTTCGACTCTGTATTAGTTCGGCACCTCAGTGGAAGTTCTTTTTGTATCAGTTTTTATTGCCATTGTCGGTGCCCTTCCTGTATATAAAAGAATGCTAGTACGAATATTATGAATCTTAAGGTAAAAGCATATAGAGAAAACGGATGTGCAATTGTTGTATATGATTACAGATAGACAAAAAGAAAGAAAAGAGAAAAAATAAACGAGACAACAAGCGCAGCTCCTCTTTTACGGATCTCAAAGTAAAGCAAACCACCTGAATATAAAGGAAGGAATGATAAATAAAAGAGTGAAAAAAAAGAGGTGACGAAGAGCGGAAATAATTAGGAAGGAATAGAAGAACAGTGATAAAGAGAGGAGAGATAAAAGGAAAGAGATGATCTGGAGTCCTTTTAGAAAACGGACTTGATAATGATAAAATGTTGGCACTTGGCGATTGTCTATTTATATGTTTTATTTACTATTTTTTGTCTATCGTATACTTATGTAGTGCTAGAGATAATATGAATTCCTACGTAAAAAACGAGTGTAAATACCGTTTCTTTCCACTTGGAGAGAGAGAGAGAGAGAGAGAGAGAGAGAGAGAGAGAGAGAGAGAGAGCACGTTTGTTTAACTCTCAGCATCTTTTATTCGGAGTATGACACTTTTTCTCCTTTAAAGCACTATTTCTTTTGACGTTTCTGCTCCTTCGTATAAAATTTGCGGCTTGCATTCAACCTTGAGAGACCCTTGCGTGTGTGTGTGTGTGTGTTTCACTGTTTGATCTGCTGCAGTCTCTGACGAGACAACCAGACGTTATCCTACGGAACGAGCTCAGAGCTCATTATTTCCGATCTTCGGATAGTCTTGAGACCAGGCACACACCACACACCGGGACAACAAGGTCACAACTCCTCGATTTACATCCCGTACCTACTCACTGCTAGGTGAACAGGGGCTACACGTGAAAGGAGACACACCCAAATATCTCCACCCGGCCGGGGAATCGAACCCCGGTCTTCTGGCTTGTGAAGCCAGCGCTCTAACCACTGAGCTACCGGGTGTGTGTGTGTGTGTGTGTGTGTGAGATCAAGCGCGCGTTTGCATACAAGCTCAAGTACTTTTTCCTCCTCATGTAAACCTCTTCCCCATTATTAATCTTCTTGGGGTCGATTTTCCGCTGAAAGAAACCACCACTTAGAATGTTCTGTGATCTTTGCAGTGGATTAGATGAAGCTCAATGGAGTGACGCATTCTTTTTAGTCCTCTTCAGTACTTTTTCTTCAGTGCTAAGTTGTTTTTTCTGCTTGATTTTCCTCCCCCCTTCTGGTCACAGTCCTTGAAGCACGAGGCATCTGAAGTGAAGGAACAGCTGGCTTCCTCTCGCAAAATGTTAATGAAGGGTGTCACTGGCTGCCCGTTTCTTCCGCCTCTGTAAAAATGCGTTGCTTGAGAGGGTGAGAGAATGAGATGAGAAGCTATTATTCCTTTTATTTCTCTCTCTCTCTCTCTCTCTCTCTCTCTCTCTCTCTCTCTCTCTCTCTCTGTAATGGTTAGCACGCTCGACTCGCAATCGAGAGGGCCGGGTTCGAATCCCGGTAAGCGGCGAGGCAAATGGGCAAGTCTCTTAATGTGTGGCCCCTGTTCATCTAGCAGTAAATAGGTACGGGATGTAACTCGAGGGGTTGTGGCCTTGCTTTCCCGGTGGGTGGAGTATGTTATGTGGTCTCAGTCCTATCCGAAGATCGGTCTATGAGCTCTGAGCTCGCTCCGTAATGGGGAAGACTGGCTGGGTGACCAGCAGACGACCGAGGAGGAGGAGGAGGAGGTCTCTCTCTCTCTCTCTCTCTCGATTGCAGTCACACTCCCTATCTCTTCTGTCGTTCCGCCGCTTCAAACAACTCTGCGAGAGTCACTCTGTGCAGCTTTCAACAAAAAGAGAAAAAATAAATAGAAAGAGAGAAAATGAATGCTGTGTTGTACTGTAGAGTTTTATCCCGATGAATGTGACTACAATGAAGAAATAAAATGTTGGTGCATGTAATTGTTGTTATTTTTTCTTTCAATATGCACCATATGTGTAAATGTATAGATAGCAGCAGTGATAAAATTAATGACGTTCTTTGATGGTATTTTTCGTAACAAATCAATATCATTCCCAAATATAGACGTTCACATCAACTGCCCAGCCCCTTGCTCTATTTCTATATTCACCTTCACCGGCTCCCCTCAGCTCCATTCACCATTCATGCCAGGACCGCTTCAATGTGTATTCAGAAACGATGTGGCGGAAGAAAGTTTACCTATGGCAGAATTCGCTAAACAGATGCGTGAATGTTGTGTGCTTCTCCAACTGTTGCCTGTTTTTTACTCCTTTTTTCCCATGACTACTAATTTTAAGTAACCATGTGAGCTGTGTGTGTGTGTGTGTGTGTGTGTGTGTGTGTGTGTGTGTGTGTGTGTGTGTGTGTGTGTGTGTGTGTGTGTGTATGCGTATGAGCTTAAGTTTTTTTTTCATCTCATCTAAACCTCTTCCACGCTATTAAGTTTCTCCCACGGTCTATTTTCCACTAAAAGAAACACCGCTTATGAGGCTGTGTGATCTTTTTTTTTCAGTTGCTGTCGTGCCGGAAATCAGCCTGTTAGTGAATGAATTCATCGATCACTTCATTTCCTACTTCCTAGTTCGTGTTCCAGTGATGGAAACCCCGCCTCTCCTTTACCCTCCTCATGTATGATACTTGCTGAGTTTGTTTCGTGGAAGCGACATATAATTTTCTTGTTTCTGGAAATGCAATCTTCTTGCTCCTGCATTTCCTTATGTGTATGACTTGAGCTGTTTTAAAGAAGAATATCAAGATATCCAGGAATTAAACTTCTTTTTCTCTCGGCTCTCCGTCTTATGTTTTCATTCCTGGAAGGCTTTTAAACAAACATTTGTTATCTTTCTTTTTTTTTTTAGTCCTATGTTGATCTTCCTGGTATACAGAAAACAAAAGAAACATCACACACATACTCATATTAAAGTTTTCCTTACAATCTCTATCTAACATTTGTACACCTGTAGCAGTGCACAGTGAAGCCATAAGAAGGATTTCGAAAGGCCGAACAACCAGCAAAAAGAAACCCGTAGAAATCTAAAACTGAACATCTGTCAAATCAGTAAATGCGAGAGATTGTCATTTCTGCGCAATTCCCAATAACTTTGTTCCTTTAATTCAAAATCCTGTCTGTCGATTAATTTTTGCCTGTCTCCTTTTTTTTTTCATAATTTTGATTTGATCTGGTGTTCCATTATTTTCGCTTCCCTTAACAAAGCGTTCATTGATTGCAATGCATTGGACGTGTTGGTTCCATAACGCAAGTGGAATTTTACAACGAGAACCAAATGATCCTATCTATTTTAATTGGCTCAACAATTTATAAATATTCATAAGCATTCGATTTTGCTATTAATGTTCTTGCCTGATCTCGTTTTCATTGGCAATAACGTTCATTCCTTTTTCAGCATAGCAATGATTACAGGAATTGTGAAAATTGAGTATTATAAAAGTTACTTCTAATTGATGAATACCAACAAAATCTAGGACGGTACATTAATCAGATAAAAAAAAAAGCTTAGGAAAGGAGAAACTATAACAAACGCTTCTGTGCTGAACGAGACTCAGTTATTATCGTCTCCACATTGTGCGA
>NC_059275.1:5819984-5829984 GCF_017591435.1 Portunus trituberculatus
TTGTTATTATTGTTATCATTATTATTATTATTATTATTATTATTATTATTATTATTATTATTATTATTATTAATATTGCTGATGTTATTATTATTATTATTATTATTATTATTATTATTATTATTATTATTATTTATTTATTGTTGTTGTTGTTGTTATTGTTGTTTTTGTTCTTGTTCTTATTGGTGTACTTCGTTTATTCTCTTTATATTATTATTATTATTATTATTATTATTATTATTATTATTATTATTACTACTACTACTACTACTACTACTACTACTACTACTACTACTACTACTACTACTATTATTATCATTGTTGTTGTTATTATAGTTATTTGTGTAATTTGTATCTCTCTCTCTCTCTCTCTCTCTCTCTCTCTCTCTCTCTCTCTCTCTCTCTCTCTCTCTCTCTCTCTCTCTCTCTCTCTCTCTCTCTCTCTCTGTGTGTGTGTGTGTGTGTGTGTGTGTGTGTGAAGGGCAACCCGTTTATCCTTGTAAAGTAATAAAACAAAAAATATAAAATGAAAAAAAAAAAAAAAACATGAGAAAATAATGAGGCTATGAGAGGCTGGTTGACCTGGATTTGTATGGCATCCTCTGCACACGAGAAGCCAACAACCATTTGTCATCGCCATCATTAAATCTGGCCAATCTCTTCTACTATTGACCTTTTTCCTTTCCATAACCTTGTCAGTCAGTTTTGTATTTCATTCTCTATAATTTTTTTTAAGGGTTTCTTAGACAAGCTTTCCTATAGTAGTAGTAGTAGTAGTAATGGTGGTGGTGGTGGTGGTATTAGTAGCAGCAGCAGTAGTAAGAATCTTGTCGGGGAAGGGTGAAGGGAAGGAGAGGTAGGTAGCAGAGGGAGTCTATTCGTATGTCAAAGTTTGCTGGCAGAGGAGCAGGAAAAGTTAGATTCTCGTGGACTGCATCGCAAATACGGACGGAGATGGAACCCTATGGACCATCCCCCTCCTCACCTCTCTCTCTCTCTCTCTCTCTCTCTCTCTCTCACACACACACACACACACAATAATTTATTTGTGGTATTATGAATTACAGCAGGCAACTCTCTCTTCTTTCTGTCTGTGATCCATTCCGTCTAGCTTTATCTATCTGTCTGTCAGCGTCCTCTGATTACTTCTGAGTATCTGCCTGTCTCTCTGTCTGCCTTTACTTCATGCTTTTATGTGTCTGTCTTTCTACATGCACGTGCGCGCGTGTGTGTGTGTCTTTTTTTTTTTCTCTAGCTCTCAATCAGGATGAGCTACTCTACTAAAAGAAATATTATAAAGTGCTGCTCTCTCTCTCTCTCTCTCTCTCTCTCTCTCTCTCTCTCTCTCTCTCTCTCTCTCTCTCTCTCTCTCTCTCTCTCTCTCAGCTGTTAAAAAAAAAAAAAAAAAAGAGCAGACACACAAGCCATGAACTCACGGTAAAAACAACAACTATGAAGTACAAGTGCAGACTAGATAAGCGATACTGTTGCTTGCAGAATGGGATGAATAGCACTTCAAAGGTTGCGTTATTACAGGCAGTAAAAAGGGTATTGGCGCGCTGCAGACTTTTACCAGCGTGTGAGCACCGTTAGGGTAGGCAGAACAACGGAGAAGTAAATAGCTGCGTTAGTGTGAAAATGATGGAGAGATGTTTAGTTGATTGGATGTGTTAGTAGGTGAGTAGTCACATAGATTGATAGACTGATGTAGATAGATGTGAAATTAATAGGTAGATATACGTTTTGTTGGATTTAAAGGATAGTTAGTCACATAAATTGACCGACTGATGGATTAAGAGATAGATAAATAAATAAATTGATTAATAGATAGGTAGATATATATTTTTGGCAGAGAACGGAAACAGAATAAAAGACTTACAGGAGGTGTAAGTCTTCTGAACACTGTCAGAAAAGAATCATCCAAAGTGTAGAAGTGTCTTGAAACCTTCGTCTTCAAACAATGCAAGCCAATGGTGCGAGAAAATGCAGAAATACCATGAGATTAAATATAGATAAATGTGTTACTAGAAATAGAAAACGTGACCTGACCAACGACGAAAGGAAAGAAAGACTGATTGAGGAAGGCAAAAGATCAATGGATGGACAGGTAGATTAGATGATAAATGCATAGATTACCTGAACGATTGAAAATGATTAGTAAGAGGAGTGATGTAAAGAAGAGAAAACTAAGTAATACACACACACACACACACACACACACACACACACACACACACACACACACACACACACACACACACACACACGTATCTTTCAAGGTTTTATAGGATGTCATGAGGTATACTGACAACCAGAAATATCAGAGAGAGAGAGAGAGAGAGAGAGAGAGAGAGAGAGAGAGAGAGAGAGAGAGAGACGCAAGAAATTGCAGGTAAACATAAGGGAAACTGATAGTGACACACACACACACACACACACACACACACACACACACACACACACACACACACACACACACACACACACACACACACACACACACACACACACCGACAAACAAGGAAATGCAAACTTAGATGGACACAAATTGAAAAAGGGAGACACGCACAGACAAACACAGTTAGAATAGGAGAGAAAAAAGATAGACAAGTGAAATCCTTTTGTGTCAGTGTTATCCTATTCTTCCCTTTCCCTCTCTCTCTTTCAGACACCTTTTCCTTCCTCCCCCCCCGCAGGAAAAAAAAATAATAAAAAAGGAGAAAAGGCGCAAGAATAACGACAAGAAATATGAAGTAATAAAAATACTTTGTAAATATGAGAAAACAATTTACTGAAGAATTTACTGCCCTTTCGTCCACTGCCTTCCTTTCTTCCTTCACTCCTCCCTTCCTTCATTGATTCCTCCCTTCCTTCGTTCATTCCTGCTTTCCTTCATTCATTCCACCCTTCTTTCCTTCATTCCTCCCTTCCTTCGTTCATTCCTTCCTCTCTTCCTTCCTTCATTGCACCCTTCCTTTTTTCATTCCCTCCATTCCTTCCTTCTTTCCTTCATTCCTTCCTTCCTTCCATCCTTTATTCACTTCTCCCTTCCTTCCTTCATTCCTCCTTCCCTTCGTTCCTTCGTTCCTTCGTTTATTCCTTCCTTCCTTCCTTCCTCTCTTCCTTCCTTCCATCCTCCCTCTCTTCCTTCCTTCATCCATTCCTCCCGTCTTTCATTCATTTCTGCCGTCTTTTATTCATTCCTCCCTTCCCTTTATTCATTCGCCTCTTCCCGACTTGCATCGATATTGTTACGTGAAATAAAATTGGAGATTACTGTGTGGGGAAACTTTTACGAGTAAGGAGGATATGAGGCTGTTAATGCCATGATGAGCAAAATGCATGAGTATTGCTAATAGGTTAATGGCCTTTCTCTCCCTCTCCCCCCCCCCTCTCTCTCTCTCTCTCTCTCTCTCTCTCTCTCTCTCTCTCTCTCTCTCTCTCTCTCTCTCTCTCTCTCTCTCTCTCTCTCTCTCTCTCTCTCTCTCTCTCTGTCTCACATGTTTTCGTTTTCCCACAGTTCTTATTTACGGAAGGAAGACGAGCTTAGGAAGACTCTCACTAAGGTTTAAGGAGGAGAAGGAGGAAAAGGAGGAGGAGGAGAAGGAGGAGGAGGAGGAGGAGGAGGAGGAGGAGGAGGAGAAGGAGAAGGAGGAGGAGGAGTAGGAGGAGGAGGAGTAGGAGGAGGAGGAGGAGTAGGAGGAGGAGGAGGAGGAGGAGGAGAGTGGAAGACAAGGAATGAAAGAAAAATGCAGTAAAGTGAAAGGGAAAAAGAAAGGCTTGTTTGAGAAAAAGCAGGTGGATGCGTGGAGAAAAGAAAAAAGAGGAGATGAAGGAGAAAATGGAAGAAGAGGAAGGGAAGTAAAATGGAAGAATGTGTCAGCACTTAACACATGCAACAGGAAGAGGAAGAGGAGAGTCGAGGATTAGATAGAAGAGGAAAAGAAAGGAGTAAAAGGAAAAAGAAAGATTAAAGGACCGAGGAAGAGGAGGAGGAGGAGGAGGAGGAGGTGGTGGAGAAGGAGGAGGGAAGATTGTTAGAAGGAAAAGGAAAAAAAGAGATAAAAGCAAGGAGCGGAAAAAGGAAGACAAATTATATAAGAAGTACAGATAAGAAAGAGGAAATTAGATCATTAGATGAAAGTGAAAGGAAAGAAAAAAATATTGGAAAAAAGCCATGATAGCGAAGGAACATAAGAGGATAGTTCACGGAGCAGGAAGTATAAGAGGAGAAAGAAGGATAAAAAAAGAAAAAGAAAGGACAATATTAAGAGCTAGGTAAAGTCGGGGATGAAGAAGAGGGATAGGAGTGGGGAACATAAGGAGGAGGATGTAATGCTATGTAAAGAGAATTATGTAAAAAAAAAGAAACAAGAAAGAAGAAACAGATTACGAGGAGTAAGAAAATATGATAGTGAAGAAAAAGAAGAAGAGAAAGATGAAAATGTGGAGAAGGAAGAGAAAAAAGATGCAGAGACGATAAACAACAGCAAAATATGAAGAGGAAAATATGCAAACTGGAGGAAAAGGGTAATGAAAAAAAATGAGGAACAATAATGACAATAATAATGATAATAATGATAATAGTAATGATAGTGATAATAATAATAATAATAATAATAATAATAATAATAATAATAATAATAATAAGACGAAGAAAAAAAAAAAACGAGCAGGAGGAGAATAAAAAGAACAAGAACAAAACACACACAAAAAAAAGGGAGGAGGAGATGCAGAAAGATGAATAGAACGGAACAGAACAGAACAGAAGAAGAAGAAGCAGAAAAAGGAAGAAGAAGCATTGAGAAGATGAACGTGTGGGGTGTCAGTCACATGGGAACTCTAGGGAAGCACACAAGCCGGAAAGATTACATGCCCCAGTCGTGACCCAGAACTCGTATTGTGCACCAGGAGAAGTTGCTGTTTGGGTGCATCTCTTATTCTTAGTCCCTTCAATACTGGGACACATTTTTTACCTTGAGGTTTGTGTACGATTAGACAATTTTATTAACATCAGGAAGGGTTTATGGAGGTCAGAAGATTAATGGTCACAGTCTTCACTATTTTAATCCCCCACATGAGTTTCTGAAGCTGTATAAAATCACCAAATACTAAGCAAAATGAATATGGAAATGTGTCATAGTACTGAAGGGGTTAAACGTCTCGGAGCTTCGTTTCAAAGACTCTCAAGGCTATCTAGTGGAAAGTTTATTAATTTATCTACCTACTTATATTTTGGCGATTTTAGTCATGTTTTCGAAAGGTTCTGTAGTGCAATGATGGTTTTTCTTCACTGTGCTTTGATATTTTGATGTGTCTAAATAGCTATACTTGTAACAGCCTTTACTGGAAAGTCATTGTTTTGTTTTTTTGGATACTTTGATGTTCCTATTAAAACTTTCAATAGATCCTAGTGGAAAGTGATGTTCGTAATGGCGTTCTGAAGCTTTCCTTTATACATCCGAGAGCCTTCGGTAAAAAAATTAGGTTTGTATTGGCGGGTCGATGTTTATAGTTATATTTCAACATTGTTCTTACCACCAGTTTTCTTCCTCAATTGTCCTTTTTTTTTTTTTTTATGTGGGCTTTTCACGGGAATTTATGGGCTAAAGGGGATACTTTTTAGGGTACCTTCTATCTTAAAGCCCACCCGATAGGAAACCATTGCCCCGAGTGAGGAAGCCCAACCTACACTCAGACCGTGGACAGGATTCGAACCCGTGCGCTTGGAGACCTCTAGGATCCCAAAGCACGCATGGTTCCACTGTACCATGGCGGCCCCCTTTGCTTCCCTCACCAGGTTTTTCCTCCAAAGTCACACATTTTACTGTTTTTATCAGTTACGTCTCTTTATACTATTTTTTTCCACTTTTCTAAGCACCAGTTTCTCCTTAAATCTCTCTTTGCTTCTCTTGGATTTATTTCCCCTTTTTTCATTCTTATTTTCTCTTTTCCCCTCATACTTCTCACTACTATTCTTTCTTTCCTTTCTTTTCTTTACGTGTACAAATATTCCTTTTCTATTTTTCTCTTTTTCTCTTTTTTTATATATTTTTCTCTTAAAATATAAAAAAATAAAAGATAAACAAATATTCTACCTCCATTATTTTTCTTTTAATTTCTCCTCGAATGCAAAACAAATTCATTTTCTTATATCACGTCATATCTTTTTCCTTTTTCCATGTTTCATATCTCTTTCCCGTCTCGCATTTATTCTGTCTTCCGTTTCCCCTCCCATTCAATTTTTTCCTTGTTGCTTTCTCTCTCTCTCTCTCTCTCTCTCTCTCTCTCTCTCTCTCTCTCTCTCTCTCTCTCTCTCTCATTAACCATTACTTCTTTTCAGTCTCATTTTTCCCCTCATCTCTTTCCCCATACATCCTCATCAGCCGCATCCTTTTTCTATCATCATTAGTTTTCTTTTTCTCCATCTTTTTTCCTTCAAACAAAACTTTTGAGTCTTTCTTTCATTCTCACAATTTTTTTTTGTTTCGTTTCTCGTCTCCCTCAATATTGTTCCTTATTTTATTGCATTATTTTCTTTATCACTCTGACGGTGTTCCTTTTTTCCCTCTTCTTATTTTCCTCCCTTATTTTGAAATAATTCCCTTACATCTGTCAATTTTATATGATTTTCCTTATCTTTCTTTTTTTTCTTTTTCTAGATTGATCTCACATTTTTTTCTTCTCTTTTTTTCTCTCTTCCTTTTCCCCCAGCTGAATTTAAATGACTCCCATTCATTTATCATTCTTTACATATTTCGTCCTCAACACATTTCCTCACGTTATCATATTTTCCCTCCCATAATATTGTTTTTTTTGTCTATCACCCTGAAGTTATTCCTTTTTTCATTTCTTTTCTCTGCTTTTTCCTACCTGACATGAGATTCACTACCCCCAATTTTTCTTGCATTAAATGATTCCCTTATACTCTTCCCTCATCTCTCTAATATTCTCATCTTCTATCATATCTTTACTTTTTCCTATTATCTCCTTGACCTTTCCGCTTTGAGACACTTTCCTCAGTGCTCCCTCATAATTTTTCCTCTTCTTTTTCTTTTTCATGTTCCTGACGTCTTTACCTTTTTTCCTTTCCCCTTTTCTATTTTTTCGCCATTAACAAAACAACTTCCATTTATATCACCAGCCTTTCATCCCTCACATCTCTTTTCATACTCATATATTCCCTACACTAACAAAACTAATAGTATTTTTCTCCCCTCTTTCCATCTTTCTCCATTAAACACATGCCTTCACAATTCTCTTTTCTGTCTTTTCCCTTACTTTATTACCCTCACGCCCTTCCCTTTATTCCATCTTCCTCCTCCCCTACACATGAAATCACTGCTACTCCGGAAGCTTGATCCTTATCTTTTATCTCCTCGTCACGCACTGCCTAAGAGAGTTGGAAATCCCATCTACTGAAACGAGACTAGAATTGTAATGGACTGAAGGGAGAAAAGAAACAAGGAAGGAGGGAAGGTGCAGGAGGGAAGGTGAAGGAGGGAAGGTGAAGGGACACAGGGAAGGAGAAGAGGATAAGGAAGGTGGAGTCTTGAGAATATCAGGAGTGCATTTATATTTCTTGAGAGAGAGAGAGAGAGAGAGAGAGAGAGAGAGAGAGAGAGAGAGAGAGAGAGAGAGAGAGAGAGAGAGAGAGAGAGAGAGAGAGAGAGAGGTTATTGTTTATTTCTACAAAAGAACATAAAAAGTAAAGGAAGCTGGAAGAGGCCTCCAGGCCTACATGTGGCACTTCCTGTTTGAACAAAGCCATCTATTTTCAAGTATGTTTTGACATTTGTTATTATATCATTGCTGTTGTTGTTGTTGTTGTTGTTGTTGTTGTTGTACATTTTTAGAAGCTAAAATAGAATATATAAACTTCATTATCGTTTCTTTTTGACTCTCTCTCTCTCTCTCTCTCTCTCTCTCTCTCTCTCTCTCTCTCTCTCTCTCTCTTTTTCTCTCTTTTTATTTAAACATAATTTATACAGAAGAACATGTACCCAAAGGCGCACTGTCGTGTGCTACCTATTCTAAGGGTACTACAATCTATTTCTCTACAATATTTACAAGACTTAAAAATAGATAATATACAAGATGGTCAGCATGTAAATGGAGCACTGTTCTTTTCACTTCACTAGCACTATTCACGCACTGCACTACACTGAGTGTCACGTCACAAAGAGTGTCAGAGGAGTTGGCAGTGTCTGTCTCCACTTATGTGCCATCAGTTTGACACTGTGTGTGTTCATCTCCTGGACGTGAGGCACCGCGGCCGTGAACAAGTTCCACATCCTGGAGACGCGTCCTGCGAAGGTGCGTTGATGCTGACACCCGTGGGATCGCGGCACCTCTACGGCGTCACCACCATTGAGCACCGTTCTCGTGCTCCGTGCGGTGACTCTCAGAGGATGACGCAGCCCTGCCAGATGTGGCACTCTTTGCACCTGTGCCTTATGGAACACTACGATTGCCGCCACATCTCTGCGGTGTTCCAGTGAATCAAGGGGACGCTCAGGCTCTGGGTGAGGTGGTATTGCAGCATCTACTAGCCGTATGGCGCGGCGTTGGATGCTGTCCAGTCTCCTTCTGTGTGTGGCGGCACAGGACATCCAGGAGAGAGCTGCGTACTCAAGGTGGGGCCGCACCTGTGCCTTGTACAGCAGCAGTCTCCCTTCCTGTCGAGGAAACTGGCGATCCTTCTGAGAGCGGAGATCCTGTGAGAGGCTTTCTTGGCAATGGATTTGACATGGCTGTCAAACCTCAGCCCTCGATCCACCTCCACTCCAAGTATCTTGACGTCATCTTGGAGTGGGAGAGCAGCAGCGCCAAAAGACAACTTTCCTGCCATTGCTGCCATGGCGGCTGGGGACCGAGAGACAACCATTGCCTGTGTCTTCTCCGGCGCGAATGTCACTTGCCAGCGAGCACCCCACTCCTCTATCACTCGTAGCTGCTGATTGATGGCCTCAGCAGCCCGCCCACTGTCCTGGCGTGGATAGGTATAGGAGAGGGTGCAGTCATCAGCATAGGCCTTGACTCCTGGCAGTAGCTGGAGAAGATCATCCACGTAGATATTCCACAGGAGTGGGCCAAGAATTGAACCCTGTGGCACTGATGCCTCCACAGGCAGGGACTCAGATGTTTGCCCGTTGACAACCACCTTGAGGCTTCTGTCCTGCAGGTAATTTCCCAGGAGTCGTAGCAAGCCACCCTGGATGCCTTTAGCACGAAGCTTTTCCAGTAATCCGTTGTGCCATACTTTATCAAAAGCTCCAGCTATGTCCAAAGCAACCACTATAGTGTCCTTGCCGTCGTCGAGGGCGTCCTGCCACTGCCTGGTGAGAAGCATCATTAGGTCGGAGGTTGACCTTCCAGGTCTGAACCCAAACTGTTGGTCTGAGAGGAGGGCATTGTCCTTGAGATGGCTACACACCACCTCTGCCACGACCCTCTCAAACACTTTACCCACCACTGACAACAGGGATATGGGTCTGTAGTTTTTTGGGTCCGTCCTGGAGCTTTTTGTGTGCAGGAACTACTCGAGCCTCCTTCCACACTGAAGGCCAGACGTTTTCCCGTACACAAGTTGTGAAGACTTGGGTGAGAGGGGCAGCCAGTTCCTGGGAGCATCGCTTCAGCAGGTGCGGGCTGATGTCATCAGGGCCGGTAGCTTTCTGTGTGTCCAGCCCCGCAATAATCGCTTCACCTGCTGATGCGTCACCTCCACCATGGTGACAGTCTTCTCACATTGCTGGACCAGCTGAGGCGGTGGCTGCTGTGGATTCCCCACCTTCATTTTTCCAGCAAACAAGGAAGCCAGCAACTGTGCCCTCTCCTTACTGCTGGTGGCGACAGTACCGTCCTGCTTGCTGAGGGAGGGATGGATTCTTGGTGGCCAGTTCCTGTTTGTCCTTAACAAGGGACCACCAAGTTTTGTTTCCTACGCCAGTGCCACACAGTTTCCGGCGCAGGCTTTCCTCCCACTTTTTTAAGGCCC
>NC_059275.1:5837484-5839984 GCF_017591435.1 Portunus trituberculatus
AACGAACGAAAAGCTGGTATGAATAATTATAACCGATCCTCACATTGGGGAAGGAAATAATAGCATTGTGTTTGGAAAATTACAAATGGAATGGATTCATTGATGATATCCATATAAATGAAATACTTGAATGCGCTTTGATAATTAAAAAGCGCCCCAAAATTGAATTAGCCTTAATCACTGATCAGTGCAATATAATGTTTTCAAATAATTTTCAAAAACGTATATTTTTATGTTCAATTAGAATTATTTGAATAAATTAGAATGGAACATGATTTCAAAGAACATAATCAGACGCTCGCTGGTGGAATGAATGACTTTGACACAGCGGGGCGGGTCGTTCCGATAAAAAGAAAACAATAAGTAAATTAAATATGTTAAGGAAAGAATTCAGACCATAAATGTTCGTAAATATGCTTAATACCTACTATAAAACCGCTTTGAACGATATATTCTTAAATATCTTTTCTCACTGGTGACGCAGAATCTTTATAAAGAAATATCAGTGATATCATGGAAAAGCTCTTGAAAACTCCAATAGCTTACACTAAAGCTGTAAAGTTGAGATGAAATCCCAAAGCGTTTAGGAATATGAGCTTCTATTGTACCGTTCCATATATTCCTATTCTATATTCACCGAGGGAGTCTGGTCGTGATATTTGAGAGCGTAATAGTTTTCCGGGAGGTCTGAAGCACATACGAGGCACGACCAGCGTTTCATGAAGTGCGAAACGCGATATGGCCACGTTAAACAGAGCGAGGCCTGAACTGTAAGACTCAGACTCTGACTTTAACTTCGGCGTTGCTGTATAGATATATCTTTTTTTAACGTATTGCTCTCTCACAGGTTTTGTAAGGCCAGTGATGATTGTTGTATTCTCATGTATGCTTTTCTTATTCGTGAGGCATGACACTCGCTAGACTAGGAGAAATACGGCTTACTTATTTGTTGTGTGTATTTTTCATTATTATTACGACAGGATACTTGTTAAATTATCACACAAATGGGTTGTCTAATTCTCTCGGGCTAATTTTTCTTATTTCTGGAGCTGTATACACTGTCTTGTTAAACTTTCTCACCCTTATCAATCTCTCATTACTTTCATCACTCCCTGACTTGCCCTCATCACTTTACATGTTCTGCCCTCTTCATCCACTCATCACTCATCCTATTCTCCCCTCATCTCCTTACCACTCCCTGTTCTGCCTTCTTCATCCACTCATCACTCATTCTATTCAGCCTTCATCATCTTAACACTCCCTGTTCTGCCTTCTTCATCCACTCATCACTCATCCTATTCTGCCCTCAACACCATCTCATCATCACCACTCTTTATTCTACCGTCATGAATACTTTTTTGTGTTATGAATCCCTTGAGTGCTATGACGCGTTTCCATATTCATTCTGGTTACTATTTGGCGATTTTATACGCCTTCAGAAACTTGCGTGGGGATTGAAATAGTAAAGAATATGGCTATTAATCTTTTGACCTCCATGGATCTTTCCTAATGCAAATAATATCATCAAACCCTACCCAAAAAATCAAGGTAGAAAAGCCTCCCAGTATTGAAGGGATTAGTGAAGCAGAGTACTTGTCAAACTATCACTGTAACCATGGAGGCGTCGTTAAAAATCCCCCTAATTTCCATAAGATCCCGTTTAAGTAATTGATCCTAAAATATCGACAATTTCAGAAATATGTCTTAATGATAGAGTGCGTAATGTAAAGAGGACATGTGGAACTAGAGGATTGAGTCAGATAAAGGAGTAAGAAAGGAGGTAAAGGAGTCAGGTAAAGGAGTGGAGCGAAAAGCCACGGTAAAATAAAGGAGAGTGAAGAATTAAGTCACGGAGCAAAGGAGTAAGTGAAATAGAATCAAAGATAAAGAAATGAGTCAGACTGAGTAAGAAAGTAAGAAAGTCAATTGGCTATAGTAAAGAATTAAATCAGATTGAACGAGACTTAATCCAGTAAGGGAAAAAACATACAAAAATAAAGAAGTTCAGGGTAAATAAAAGTAGAATACGTCAGAGTAAACAAGAAAGCAAGGAAATAAACTAGACAAAACAAATAAATCAAGAAATAAGTCAGATGGAACAGAAGAAGAAAGGAAAAAGCCCAAATGAGTGAATGAGGAGAGAATAAGACCAAGTCAAAAGAGAAAGGATCAAATGAGATGGAGTAAAAGATGAAGGATTAAGTCAGAATGAGAGAAGAAGTGGAGGAGTCAGTCAAATGGAGTAAATCAGGGAGGATAAGGAGAGGCCGTGGCGGGAGAGGAGGCGAGGCTGTGGCGAAACGGCAGGCGTTCCTTCCTCTCGGCACTGTTTATTGATCTAGTCTTTATTTATTTATTCATTCCTTTTTTAAGACACCTGTCAGATGCAGAACTGTTTAGTAGTGACATGAGGCGCCGTGTGTGTGTGTGTGTGTGTGTGTGTGTGTGTGATGTGTAGTGGCGAAGGTGTGTGTGTAGTGTGGTAGTAGTGTAATAGTAG
>NC_059275.1:5842484-5849984 GCF_017591435.1 Portunus trituberculatus
ATATGTATAGGCATGCTTTATGTTAGTCGAGCTGTGAAGTATTTTCCAAAACTAGACATTTATGTGTGTGTGTGTGTGTGTGTGTGTGTGTGTGTGTGTGTGTGTGTGTTTATATCCATCTTCGTCGCTTTATATATATATATATATATATATATATATATATATATATATATATATATATATATATATATATATATATATATATATATATATATATATATATATATATATATATATATATATATATATATATATATATATATATATATATATATATATATATATATATATATATATATATATATATATATATATATATATATATATATATATATATATATATATATATATATATATATATATATATATATATATATATATATATATATATATGCCATGTGGGCTTTTCACGGGAATTTATGGGCTAAAGGGGATACTTTTTTTGGGTACCTCCTATCTCAAAGCCCACCAGCTAGGAAACCGTTGCCCCGAGTGAGGAAGCCCAACCTACACTCGGACCGTGGACAGGATTCAAACCCGTGCGCTTGGAGACGCCTCGGACCCCAAAGCACGCACGGTTCCACAGTACCACGGCGGCCCATTATCATTTATCCTTGTTAAATTACGGAGATATGTCATAATCTATCTACTATTTAATCAATCCTCCTATCTGACTAGCCAAATAACGAGTTAACGCACAGACAATCTAAAAATAAAAAACTAACTTATCGAATTAATTTTTTAGCTAATTAACTAACTAAATAACTAATGAAACAAGTGATTAACTACCTTTCTCTATGCATCTGTCCCCCACATACCCGTTATCTTTGTCCTCCTTCTGTATCACGCGAAAGATACGGAATTCCATAACGAAATACGTTTTATTTCCTTTTATGATACAAGAAATAATTTACTATTTATTCCAGCAGCATCTTGAACATTTATGGCATTTTTCCTCTCTCATGTATGCGGATATATGATTTCATGAAGGTAGAGTTTTCAAAGATTATAACTTCGTGTTTGATGGTGCGTGACTGTGTGCATTCATCTCTTTCACTGGTAAACTTGGTTACTGCCGTATTCTGGGAGGAGTATCAAGGAAGGCTCCGGAAGTAAATTGGCCGACTCGATTGAAATCCCCAGTTTCTCAATTCTTTCCAAAGTGGGAATTTGATTTTCTTTTTTTCTTTTTGGTTGCAGGTGTTAGTCAGGGACCGTGAATGTTAAAAAAAAAGAGAAGAAATCTTGTTTGCTTGAGAGAATGATTTTGGAAATGGTCTAACGAGATTTCTGCGCCACCAGAAAGGGAAAGAATTTAGACTCTTGAAACCAAACACTAATCTTTACAAAAGTGTATCTTCGAATCCCACTATTGCCATTATTTTCTATCAATAGATTCTATGTTGTTTATGTTACAGTGGCTTGCATGTTCCTGTGATTTAGCTAACAGTTTAACGAGGTTTCTGCACGATCAATAAAGGGAAAGAACGGTGAGAATCCGATTAATGATCTCAGTGGCACTTAAAAATTCTTGATTGGAGAGAACAAAGCATCTAATAATATGGACTTGCATAAGATAACCGTAACGTAACAGAAGATCCTGGTATGAGATTTGCTGCTATAAACAATCAACATTCTTATAGTCATGTTAATTAACCTGCCTCGCTCACCTCTGTTATGCTTACCGTCTCCCTTGAGTCTTAAGTCATCTCATCTATCGTGGATTCTTCAACTGCAGAGTTTTGTAAGGAGATTTTCAGGAGCTCAGAGGGTTTCAGCCTGAGGGAAAACACAAAGCAATGGAGGCGAGAGCGGTATGTTGCCTCTTTCCTAGCTGTGGCTTCTCAAGTTATGTGAGATTGTTACTACTTTAGGTTAAATTATGTTAGGTTTGTTTACGTCTTTCACTGCTGCGGCTTCTAGACTTAAAAATAATATGTGCTTCAAGGTCAAAATCAAGTTCGCAAAGACTCCATCGACAGATATATATGTCTTTGTGTCCGTAGTGTTGTCTTCCTTCGGTGAAATAACCTAGTCTTTATTTCATTTCTCTCTCTCTCTCTCTCTCTCTCTCTCTCTCTCTCTCTCTCTCTCTCTCTCTCTCTCTCTCTCTCTCTCTCTCTCTCTCTCTCTCTCTCTCTCTCTCTCTCTCTCTCTTAATCACGTTATGGGAATGGGTTTCAATCTGATTACAGTTTCCAAGGCCTATATTCCTCTTAGAAAGACGCAAAGACGGGCTCGCTCCATATTGGTTTGAATTTTTGCTTTATTAATGTTGTTGTTGTTGTTGTTGTTGTCTTTTTCTTTTCTTTTCTTTTTTTTCTTTATTTCCTTTTTCTTCTTCTTCTTCTATTTTTTTTCTCTCTCTTTCTTCTCCTTCTTCTTCTTCTTCTTCTTCTTCTTCTTCTTGGCCGCCTCATTAACTATAATTATTTTTTTTTGTCTTTTGCTTTTAATACCTTCCTTTTACCAGACTTTTGTTCTCTTCTCTCCTCCATATTTCATTCTCTCCTTCATCTTTTATTCTGCTATATAATTTTCTATTGGTTTCTTCATCTTCTCTTTTTTTTTTAGTTCCTCTCCTTCGCTTCTTTCACTTCTTTCCTTCTTTTTCTTTTTCCTTCTTTCTTATTTACTTAGTCTCTTTGCCTTCTGTCATTCCCTCTTTGTTATCTCTCTCATTCATTTCCTTCCCGTTCCGAGCGTCTTTCTCTCATCTTTCCTTCTTCCTTTTCACTTTCCCTTGCTCTTTTTACGTATCTAGCATTCGTCTTTAATTTATTTTTAGTTTTGTTTCCTCTCTTTCATATGAAGTTGTTTACCTTCTTCATCTTCTCTTTCTTCGTCCACTTCTTTCTTTCTCTTTCATCTGTCATATTTTCATCACTCAGTTTCCTTTATTTATATTTTCTTCCCTTCTTTCCTTCCTCCTATATTTTCTTCCTTTGTTGCTTGATGTTTTGCACTTCATGCTTATCTTTCTATATTTCTTTCCTTTCCTATATTTTTCCTGTCATCCTGTCCTTTCTTCCTTTCTTCCTCACTTTTTTTCTTCCCTTTGTACTTCATCCTCATCTTTCTTTATTTACTTTTTTTATGTTTCTTTATATTTTCCTGTTCTCCTCCTTCTTTTTCCTTCTTATTTTCCTTCCTTTCATTACGAGGCCTTTCCTTTTCTTCCCTTCCTTTCTTCCCTTCCTCTCTCCTTTCCCTATCCACACAAGTCTTTCCCTACTATTTCCTCTTTTTCGTCCTGCCTTTCCTCCTTTCCTCCTTTCCTCTTCTGCCCTCACGATAGCTACATGGCCACTAGAATAACCCCAATTGTTCCTTTCCCTTCTTAAATCAAATTAATCCAACTTAACCTGACCTTACTCTATCCCAGGTATTGATGTTGTAACTGAGTTTTATCCTTTTACCCTCCATTTTCTTTGACTATCCCGCCTAGCTTTTCTCTCCTCTCCCTCATCTTCCCTTGTTCTGCTCGAGTTTTTATAGTTATTCATCTCTTTTTCTACTTTTCAGTCTTTTTTTGTGTGTGACATGGAATGATTTAGTTTTTGTTTTACCTCCCTTTTTCTTTTCGTTTGATTTTTTCGTGATTTTAACTTGTTCTTCTTTGTTTTTCTCTCTCCCTTCCTGGTTTCTATTTTTTTCTATTTTCTTCTGTCTTTCCTGTTGTAATTTTAACCTATCTTTGTTCTCTCTCTCTCTCCCATCTTTTCTTTCTTAATTCTGAGCTGTTCGAGTTAATCTTTTCTTTTTTCATTCCTCAGATATTTTCCCTTTTTCTTACACTTTGCCCTTGTTTTTCTTTATTAGTTTGGTCCTTTTTCTGTTTCCCATTCTTCCCCCTCTTGTTCCATCTGTTCTTTTGTGACAGGGTGGAATAAAGGGGATTTCCTCTTATCAATACCTCTTCTCTATCTGACTGTCTTCAGTTTCGTCTTTTTACGTTTTTTTGTCGTTATATGCACCTCTCCTTTCTGTATTTTTTTTCTTATACATTTTATTTTTTGTCTCCACCCACATTCTGCTTCTATTTCGCCTTTTCACCCTTGTTCATTTTTTTCTTTTTCTTTATTGCTAGCCTTTTATTCACTCATATTCTCTCTCTCTCTCTCTCTCTCTCTCTCTCTCTCTCTCTCTCTCTCTCTCTCTCTCTCTCTCTCTCTCTCTCTCTCTCTCTCTCTCTCTCTCTCTCTCTCTCTCTCTCTCTCTCTCTCTCTCTCACTTTTCTCCTTTCCCTGTTCTGTTCTCCTTACTTCCCTTTACTTTTCTTTCTCATCCACATCCTTTTTTCATTCCTTTTTTATTACCTCCTCTTCTCTAAGCCTGCCTCACTCTTTCTCCTCTCCTCCTCCTTCCTACATCTTAACTTTCACCACTCTCCGTAGTCTCTTCTTTCCCCTCACCCTAATCCTCTTTCCACTTTCCCTCGCGTTACCAGTGGCATTATGAGCCCAGTGGAAGGCGTTCTCCTGCTGCTGTTGAATAAAGGAACGGATTTGCTTGCCAGGTTACCATTACAAGTATTGGGAAGGCGATAACGTTTCTCATTGTAAACGATTGTCTGTAGTTCTGTTCCTTCTTTGGATATCAGGAAGCAATGGTAAATATGGGAGAGAGAGAGAGAGAGAGAGAGAGAGAGAGAGAGAGAGAGAGAGAGAGAGAGAGAGGTTTCATTTAATGGGTTTTAAAGATGGTGGCTACATAACAAATATGTCATTAGTAAGGAACACTTGTAAGGGTTTGTCGTTATTAGAGGTGCTGTTACTACTACCACCACCAAAACCACTACTATTACTATTTCTACTACTACTACTACTACTACTACTACTGCTACTACTGCTACTACTACTACTACTACTACTACTACTACTACTACTGCTGCTGCTGCTACTGCTACTGCTACTACTACTACTACTACTACTACTACTACTACTACTTGCTGCTGCTACTACTACTACTACTACTACTACTACTACTACTACTACTACTACCATTCTTCCTCCTCCTCCTCCTCCTCCTCCTTCTCCTCCTACTTCTACTACCACCACTACTACTACGTATTACTACTACGTATTACTGCTACTATTACTACTAACTACTACTACTACTACTACTACTACTACTACTACTACTACTACTACTACTACTACTATATTACGCACGTGCCGGAGAGAACGGTCGAGGGCATAACAATGGAAGCGTTCTCACAATAGAGCTTCCACAGTAAAACGTGAGGAAATCCGAGAGAGATGGGAAATTTGACTCAGATTTTGACGTTCTATTTTTAAAGAGTTGGAGTCGTAGATACGTAAATAGAGAACAGGAGAGAGAGAGAGAGAGAGAGAGAGAGAGAGAGAGAGAGAGAGAGAGAGAGAGAGTCGCAGAATTTAAAGGGTGAGAGAGTGAAGGTAGCGGTTAACTTTTGCATTACGAAGGTTGACAAAACTGACAGTGAGTAGGAAGTCAAGAAGAAAGACGGTATACAGTTAACAAGTTGCACTACCTTACTATTACTACAACAACAACTACTACTACTACTACTACTACTACTACTACTACTACTACTACTACTACTACTACTACTACTGCTACTACTACTACTACCAAGGAAAGTGGACAAAGCTAACAGAGAGTAAGGAAGTTTTGTGCTGCGAGAACCCTGGAGAATACCGATATGCAGTTAACAAATTGCACTACCTCCTTACTACTACTACAACTACTACCACTACCACTACTACTACTGGTGCTTCTGTTTTAGCCAAAGCAATGTCACCACAAAATATCAATAAAATGAAGGCAAGAGGAAAAAGAAATTCTCGCCCCCCTGCCTTGCGCATACTTATCATAATATATGCAGGTGTTAGCATCTTACTTCATGGATGTAAAGCACGATGTTAACACAGCGCCACCTGTTGCTCCGTGTGGTGCTCAGGTCCAAGGAAGAGGAGGAGACGAAGGAGAAACAGAAGGAGGATGAGGATGAGGAGAAGAAGGAAGAGGAGGAGGAGGAGGAGGACGAAGAGAAGGAAAAGGTGGAAAAAGTTGCAGCAGAGAGATAGGAAAATAGATGGCGTAAAGAGAGAGAGAGAGAGAGAGAGAGAGAGAGAGAGAGAGAGAGAGAGAGAGAGAGAGAGAGAGAATTAAAAGAGGCCGAGTGGAAAGAGGAACACGCGGAAGAAAACAGAGGAGAGAAAAGAGAAATTGATTTTTTTAAAGCACCTCATCTCATTTCATGGTTCAGGGCGCGCGTGTGTGTGTGTGTGTGTGTGTGTGTGTGTGTGTGTGTAAGTGTGTTAGATTATCTTCTCTTTTGTCTATGAAATGTAAAACTGAAATTTGACAGTAGATACATAAAGAAGAAAAAAGAAAAAAAAACCTAATTTGCTTTGTTTACTCAGGAATTTTTTTTAAACTCTTCCTTATTCGCTTAGAAGTTTAGTAGACTTGCATTCCTCCGAGAAGGTAAACAAAGGTATACACTCGTAAGCAATGCACAACGGAGACCTGATACTTTATACCTTGAAAGAAATCGTAGTGCGAAGGGAGTCAGAAGGGGAACACTTATTTAATTTTCAGGGTTTTAAAGATTATCATCATCATCATCATCATCATTATCATCATCATCATCATCATCATCATCATCACCATCATTATCATCATCATCAGACGTTGCAGAAAGAACACATCTTTTTCTCGTCATTCTGTTAAAATTTAATCAATGGCTCATAAATTGCAATAAAAAGGAACAGATATTTAACTTTCAATCTTAGTTTTCCTTCCATAAATATCACCACCACCACCACCACCACATCAGTTAATGCAGAAAAAACTCCATCTTTCTTCTCTTTTTGCTGATCTTTCATTTCCCATCAAGTTTAATAAAAGGAACTCTTATTCAACTTTTAAAGAGTCTCAATTCTCCTTCCATCAAGACCATCATCATCACCACTACCACCACCAGCAGTCCATACAGAAAAATAAGCCTCGCATCCTAAATTTTTACTTGTCTCTATCAACTGACCATTGAAGTGCAGGTAAAGAGACATTTATGTAACCCTCTGATAAATAGTTTTAATTTGTAACAGCCCTTGACGACTTTTCACACCCAAAACCCAGCTAGAACTACCACAAATCTTAACTAGAGACTCGGCAACACCTTTTGATATCAGTGTAGTCTTTCAAAGTCCTCATCGAAACTTATGAAAGACTGTAATACTAAGATGAGAAAAGTTATTCTCTCATCTTCATCTTCACTCACTGCAACAGAAAACAGAAACGCTTCCCTTCCTCAGTCTTCTTGTCTTATCTCTATCAACTCCTCATCAAGTGTAAGGCGCATCAGTAAAATGTTTCGTCTCATTCATCTCTCCATCCTTCCTCTGTGTTATTTTCCTTTTGCCACCCTCGTGTTGGTTCAATCGTAACCCTCAATGGAACACTCGCTTTCTTCGTTATTGTTTCCATGCTGCACCTTCTTCTCTCGCTCTT
>NC_059275.1:5857484-5859984 GCF_017591435.1 Portunus trituberculatus
TGTTTGATCTGCTGCAGTCTCTGACGAGACAGCCAGACGTTACCCTACGGAACGAGCTCAGAGCTCATTATTTCCGATCTTCGGATAGGCCTGAGACCAGGCACACACCACACACCGGGACAACAAGGTCATAACTCCTCGATTTACATCCCGTATCTACTCACTGCTAGGTGAACAGGGGCTACACGTGAAAGGAGACACCCAAATATCTCCACCCGGCAAGGGAATCGAACCCCGGTCCTTTGGCTTGTGAAGCCAGCGCTCTAACCACTGAGCTACCGGACGGTGTGTGTGTGTGTGTGTGTGTGTGTGTGTGTGTGTGTGTTTACCTAGTATTTACCTAGTTGTAGTTTTACAGAGCCTGGGCTTTATGCTCGTGTGGCCCCGTCTACATATCTACACTTATCCAATTTTTCTTTAAAACTATGCACACTCGTTGCTGACACCACTTCTTCACTCAAACTGTTCCACGTTTTAACACATCTTTGTGGGAAACTATATTTTTTAACATCTCTCACACATCTTCCTTTTCTCAGCTTTTTACTATGCGATCTTGTGCTTCGAATGTCATATTCTTCTCTCAGGATCAGTTTCTCATTATCCACTTGGTCCATTCCGTTGATCAATTTATAAACTTGTATCAGATCCCCTCTCTCACTTTTCTGTTCCAGGGTTGGTAGATCCATAGCCTTTATTCTCTCCTCATATGTCATTCCTTCAAATTCTGGAACCATTCTTGTAGCCATTTTTTTGTAGTCTCTCCAACTTCCTTATGTGTTTCTTTTTATGAGGGGTCCACACTACTCCTGCACATTCCAATCTGGGTCTTATTATAGTACTTATCAATTTCTTCATAATTTCTCTGTCCATGTAGTGAAATGCTACTCCAATATTCCTTAGCAAATTATATGTCTCTCTGAAAATTATATCAATATGGCTTACCGGTTGATTGTTTTCTTCCATCGTCACTCCTAAGTCATTTTCCTTTTTAACTTTCTCCAGTTCTACTCCAGTTCTCCCATCTTATAGATTTCCTCCTCCTCCTCCTCATTACTGCACTATCCTTCCACATTTTCACATTTCCATTCGTGTGTGTGTGTGTGTGTGTGTGTGTGTGTGTGTGTGTGTGTGTGTGACTAGCTTTGTTTGCTTGTCCTGTTCTTCGTGCAGCTTAGTCTCTCTCTCTCTCTCTCTCTCTCTCTCTCTCTCTCTCTCTCTCTCTCTCTCTCTCTCTCTCTCTCTCTCTCTCTCTGATTGGGTTTTTTGATTTTCCACTGTGAAAGAGAGAGAGAGAGAGAGAGAGAGAGAGAGAGAGAGAGAACCTAATGATTAATGTCTGTCTCCCCTAATTATGTATAAAAAAATACTCCATACATGATCCACTTTTCCCCTCTCCCTCAGCTGTCCCCTCTGTGTCCCCCCTCAACACTCACCTTTCACCCTCTTCCCCTCTTTCTCTCCCCTCATTCTTCCCTTCAGTTCTCCACCCTCCCTCAGTTTCCCCACGTCCCTTAGTTGCTTCAGGGGTGACGGGGACGTGAGGGGAAAGAGGGGAACTTAATTCGTGTCCCCTCACTGTTCGTAAAGGGCCCACCTGCTCAAAACCCCCTAATTTTCACCGCATTCATTTCATTTGTATGTCTTAAGCTCCGCCGCCCACCCGCCCACCCGCCCATCCGGTCATATGTCTTGTATCTATTTATTTATTCGCCAGGCCACCCTCTTCTTATCTAGGCTTTTTTTTCTTTTCTTTTGCCATTTTTCTCTCTCTATTCATCAGGTCTTTCTTCTCTTGTCCCTTCCTTGTTTCACCTCTTCCCTTTCCTGTCATGTCCCTTCCTCTTTCCCTCTTTCCAGCCTCTCCAATCCCCGTGTCTTGTTTCCTTATCTTCCCCTCTCTTCTTTTGTCTTTTTCTCATCTAGTTTTAATCTTCTTATGTCTTACACACACACACACTCTCTCTCTCTCTCTCTCTCTCTCTCTCTCTCTCTCTCTCTCTCTCTCTCTCTCTCTCTCGTGTCCCTGACCTGCCTTCTATTTTCGTCTGTGTTCTTTCTCTCAGTTCCTCCGCCCCTCCGCCCCTCCGCCCTCCGCTCATCCGCTCCTCCGCTCCTCCGCCCCTCTGCCCTCCGCCCTGTCCAGTCGCGTCCTTCCCTTCACCCAATTTTTCGCAGCAAATGTTTCAAAATAGTTATTCTGGGAAATTCGGATCCGTTTTCTATTACTTTTTCCCTTCTCCTTGTTTGTGTGCAAGAAAGGGGAAAAAAGAGGAAGAGAAAGGGATTCGTGAAAAGAATTGACGTCATGGCTGGCAGGACTGGACGAGGCTTCAGCGAGGGTAAGGGGGAGAGGGAGAGAGGGTCGTGGTAGTGGTAGTGGTGGTGGTTGGGAAGAAAGGAGAAGCAGGAATGCGTACATACAGAAGCACTGAAGGGCAAGATTAGTTTGGCTGATGAGGCTGCTTGCAGACTTCACTCTTTTGACGCAGTGTGATTGGCT
>NC_059275.1:5867484-5872484 GCF_017591435.1 Portunus trituberculatus
TAATGGTATAGAAGAGAAGATAAGAACGGAGAAGAGAGGCGAGCAGATGACTACGTTGGTAAAATGATGATAAGGGTGAAGGTGAAAAGAACCCAAAAATATGAATCCATTTTCATTTTATTACACCATGATCTTGAGAAACTTGCTTACGTCACATTCGCTATGAATCTAAAAAAATAAAGAAAAAACACAAGTCTGCGACAGTAATGATGCATAATGTAATAAAAATGCATAACAAGTGATTACCATGAGAATAATAGTTAATTTCGCCTTAACCTGCCAGAGTGAGCGGGAGAGGGGGGATTTGGGGAAGGGTGATTTAGAAGATTTACCAGAGCCATAAAGCACCGAGTGAGTGGGTTGTTAAGGGAGCCAATCCAGTGAGAGGTGATGAAACTCCCAGCTTCTCAGGGACGTTGTAACAAAAACACCTAAGTTACCGTATTACGCTTGAGAGGAAAAGAGGATAGCGTCTAATAATGGGTGTCTTTCAGTGTTCCTTTTGTTCCTTTCTGTTATTTCGTTCTTCAGTGTTCATCATTGTTCTGGTTATCAATATTTCTTGTTTATTTTTCATTAGTATTTTTTTGTTTATTGTTATTTTCTCTAACGTTTTTTCCTTCACAAACGCTAATTGGTATTTTGTTTTTCTTTAATGTTTTCTCGCTCATTTTTTTCTTCTTTGTTATCAGTCATTGCTTTGTTGCTCAATTGTATTTTCCATTTTTACTATTGCTTTTTTGTGTTTCTGTCTACCAAAAGACCTCTAATTCAATGTCATTTAACCGATTATAAATGTTTACAAACTATATATATTTTTGTTCATTGTTGTGTTGTGGGCCATTAACCTTCATAATTGTTGTTTTAATCACTGTTTTCCTTTTATCTGTGTTCAGCAGTGTTCATTTAGTCATTTATCTCTTCTTCACCAATGTTCAACCAGTGTTCACCTGGTTATTAACCTCTCTTTCTCACTAGTGTTCATCAATATCATGCAATGTTAGTCTAGATATTTACCTTCTCTTATTCACTAAAGTTCACCAGCGTTCATTAATCATATTAATTAACCATCTCTTGTTCACCATGAGTTATTATATTAATATTGCTTCGGTGTTTATTAGCTTTCGTTCGGTCATAATTTATCTCGTATTCACCAGAGTTCATCAATATTTACGTTTTTTTTACCTCTCCAGCATCGTGAAATCCTAATTAAGTCATACAATTGAAAGCGTCGTTTAAGAGGATCGTGTTTGATGTGCATAATTAATGTATTTGTCTTTGCAGAAACGCGAGCAAAAGAACAATATCAAAGAATATATTTTGCACTTTTAATGAATTTAACGTTGCTCTTTCACTTGCACCGGAAACTCGGGAATATTACTGTATAGTTAAGTTGACAGTCAAAGTTAGAAATGATATAATAGTTGCTGGATATGTTTAGCGGATCTGTATGTTAGTTTGGGTGTTGTTTTATTGAATTTAACGCTGCTCTTTCACCCGCACCAGAAACTCGAGAACATTATAGTTAAGTTGACAGTCAAGATTAGAAATGATTTAATAGTTGCTGGATATGTTTAGAGAATCTTGATGTAAGTTTGGGTGTCAATAATTTTCTGCAGTTTTAAAAGTTGTGTGTGCATCATTTTCTATTACATTGATGCTTCCCTTTCAAGTTTATTGTTCCATTAAAGACATAAACTTCCCCACAACTTACATAATAGTCATTCTCCATCATCATCATCATCATCATCATCATCATCATCATCATCATCACACCAATCACCGTCGTCATCATCTTTAAGATTTTCACTGCAGAGTAAAGACTTCCCCAAGTTAATCTGCTCACCGCGTGTTTTGCACCGCCCACGACCACTTCTTAAGCTCTTCATGTAGTTTTGTGTGTGCGTTGGCTTTTTTTTTTATCCTTTTTAGTTTGTTTGGCTGTTATTTTGATCTATTGAACGCATGACATGTTCCGCCAATGTCCGCTTCTTTTTTATCTGCTTTGTTCGCCACACAATACGATCTCTCAGGGGGATTTGGCAAGCACTTACATTGATTCATGGTAAAACTCACTCACCCAGCATAAAGGTGGAAGGAATTCTCGTTTGTTACGCACTGTGCTCGCTCGCTGAAGATGCACCAATGGAAAAATATATACATGAAATGACAAAAGAAAAAAAAAAAAGAATATTCTGCGTCTTTTCCATTTCTTGCTAGCCGGAATGCATTATTGCTTTCCCATCTTAAACCTGAACTCGTCCCTCTGAATCAACAATGGACGTCTGCGGTATTTCCTCCATCCCATCACCCTGAGATTCCCTCTTGACCGTGGGGAGGGGAAGGGTGGATATGCGTCTGTCTTCCAATTCGTCAATCCCTCTCCCTGCCCGTCCCTACCGCCGCTCGCTCCTCTTGTCCAGTTAAGACGACCAGGTAGCGAGTGGACCCCTCATTCACTTTTCTGTCTTTCAAACAATGATAGACTCCCGTGAGGGTTCTACTGCCTGTAGCACATACACACACACACACACACACACACACACACACACACACACACACACACACACACACACACACACACACACACACACACACGTATAACAGTGTCCTCTTCTTTTGAACTCTCTCTCTCTCTCTCTCTCTCTCTCTCTCTCTCTCTCTCTCTCTCTCTCTCTCTCTCTCAGCGCCTCAGATATCTTTCCCCCTATCCATTTTTCTTTTCTTTCATATTCAGTTGTCTCAAGAGGGGCGTGGCCCACACGAACACTACCGAACACCACAAAAAAGAAACTTCACTCAGAAATGCTCGTCTTTTTGGAAGCCTCGGTCTCTCGTGAATGTGACACTTTTGAAATCCCCAGTCACCCAGTCACAAACTTAGATATTCAGTCATCCGGCCACCAAGAAGAGTCCCTCACAATATCCCCAGTGGCTTGGTTCCACAGTGGTCTTTGTTTCCCCACCTGTGCACCGTCATCTTTTCCCGGGGTCTTGTTTTGTCGCTTGTTGTATGCTACAAACTTTTCATCACGCGTGGCAGGTGTTTAATGCTTCCGGTGTTCTATCTTCTCTCTTTCTTTTTCTCTTTTTTTATTTTCCTCTTCCGTGTCTTCCTTCATTACTGCTGCATTACCCGTATATACTTCGGTGCATTTTTTTACTTTTTTGCTTTCAATTTTGCTTTTTAATGTAAATTATTGTCTTTAAGATGCTTTATATGTTTGTCAAATATGAAGTTTTAAATTTAGATTGACACTTTTCTTTCATCCATTTTTTTTTTTCAGAATCATATGTTTCTGGCGCAATATGACCCCAGTGTTGCATTGTACTCGTAGTTTACTGAGTCAACCAATACTTTTCATTTTTTTTATTCTTTTACCTTGCCTTTTTTTTTTCTTCCTAGACTTTTGCTGATTACTGGTTTCCAAGATGTGGTATTAAGGGAGTGTTTCCAGAATGTGGAAATTACTTCTACTCACCCACTCCTCACTATAATATCCTAGAGTGCCTGTTCATCGCTTTAACTGTGTACTTGGCAGCGACCTCTCGTACTCATCAGCAAAGTGACGCACATCCTCTCGGAACTTGAGCATTTCACAACACAAACATATCTTTCATCCTGTTTTCTGACTTCCAAGCCTCAATATCTCTCCATTAATGAAAATATCTTTCCCTTAAGGTCAACTTGCGTCCACAGTGATAATTTACTCCCTTCCTTTATACTCTGCTATTTGCTTAAAGTGTGAAATGCTCTCCAAGGCTGTTTGTTGGCTTACACATCTCTTCTCTACCTTCAAGAACCATTAATTAATACTTTTCCCTCTCTTGTTTGCCGCTTAAGGGATGAACGTTCCTCATATGCTTGCTGAGTAGCTTTATCTCTCTCCAAAGTGGTTAGAATTTACAAACGTTCTCTTCTGGCGTCTCTCTTTGCTACAACTTAATCTTTTGCGGTCTTTTCATATTCCTTCGCTGTTATATACAGAGTGATATTTGTTTTCCCTTAAGTGAGCTCCATGTACTAGAATACATAGACATTTCTCTTTGTTTTTCTGCTTAGTGACATTTTTTACTATTCTTTCGTTTTGCAGTAGCTTATTGATCAACGTTCCTTTCTATCTTCCTAAGTGCTCTGGAGGTGCTGCAATTTGTTAAGTTATCGTCTCTTGTGCCTTCTCTTGGACAGCATTTAATTCATACTCTTCCTCTGCCTTCTGTTCGCTTTTGCTTCCATTCCAACATTTCTTTCCTCCTAAATTAAACTCGGGTTATCAAAATTCGTAAACTTTCCTTCCTCTCCTCCACGACCAACAACTCTTATTTTTTCTCATGATTCGTTTGTATTTCGTTTGTGTTTCTTTACTAATCAATATTTCTTTTCCTTCTTACTCGAAATGTTAGCCTTTGTCATGTTTTCCTCTTGTCCTCCCACCCTAATAACAGTTAATTTGCACCATTCCTCCACATTTTACTCACGGCTGTTTACTGGACACCACTTGTTTCCTCTTAAGTGAACTCCATGCAAGGGAATTCCTTTAACTTTCTTTCTACTCTAGGTTTTTTGCTGCCGGGCTCCACATATTTACGTGGATGTTGAGCCTCCCCCACATAGAGCGGCTTGCTTCCCCTCGCCTCTTTCCTCTTCCCTCACTCTCCCCTCACACATGTACAAGCTCGGCGTTGTAAAAGACCGGTATCCCTGCACTTCACCAATGAATGTTGCAGTATTTTTCTCACACGTTGTTGTATTTTGTACCTGCCACACTGGCGACAGGTCAGGTACCTTTTTCTATTTGTTGTAGTGCTTTACTTAGTTGCTTCCACACACACACACACACACACGCCCGGTAGCTCAGTGGTTAGAGCGCTGGCTTCACAAGCCAGAGGACCGGGGTTCGATTCCCCGGCCGGGTGGAGATATTTGTGTGTGTCTCCTTTCACGTGTAGCCCCTGTTCACCTAGCAGTGAGTAGGTACGGGATGTAAATCGAGGAGTTG